>NC_044031.1:257973511-258268511 GCF_901765095.1 Microcaecilia unicolor | reverse complement strand
AAAAAAAAACACAGGCCCGCTCAAGATGGCCAGGTTCATTCTTAGAACTGTATACAGTGACACCTCTTCTAGATCCTGATGGGCCTGAGGAGTGATATACCCCCCCCCCCCCTACAAACACACACACAGGATAGGACTAAAAGAGATAATGAAGGTATTAATATGCATCAGATTACTTGCTGTAATGTAAACTTATTGTCACAGTTCAGGGGAAGTGAGCCCTTAGGCATAGCCAAGGACCAGGTACTGCAGGTGAGTCACTTGAGCTAGGCACAGCACTAGACAAAGTACTAGGCAAGGCTTGACAGTAAATAAGGCAGACAGGACTAGACAAGACAAGGTGGACAAGACAAGGCACACAAGGCTAGAACTGAAACTAGACAAGGCAAGATAAACAAGACAAGAACAGGAGACACAGCAAGACAGAAACTAGGAAACAAGGCAAGGCATGGCTGGAGCTTGGAGACAAGGAAAGGCAAGGCTGGAACATGTAGATAAGGAAATCAAGGCATGGCTAGAACTCAAAGTCAAGGCTGGACTGGAGCTTGAAGACATCAAGTCTTGAACTCAAAGAAAAGGATGGACTGGAGCTTGAAGATGAGGCAAGGATGGAAGACTCAAACTTTGAGACACAGCAGGAACTTGGAGACAAGGTAAGACAAGGCTGGAATACACGCAAGGAGACCTGGAGACCTGATGTGAAGGCCCTGAAGATGAGTCCAAACACCCTAAAATAAGAATCTGCTTCAGACTTCACAGAAAGGTGTTCCCGGAAGTTTCCCCACTGCTGGATCTACAAAGGAGGGGCTTCCAATGTTCTTGCACCTAGGCAATCCTTGCATCAGCGAGTGTAGGAGACTAGAGAGGCAGCCCAGCAGGCATCCCATTGCACCTGAAGCAATGGAGCAGGTGACCCACTGCACAGCAGACAGGACCCCTAAGGGTCAAAAAGCACCGCCATGACCAGGAAGTGAGCTGGAATGCGGGTCATGGCCATGGCCTTGACTGTACCCCCTCTTCAAAAGGCCTCCTCCCCTCATTCCAAAGTAGGAAGTCTCAGGAGACAGAAGATAGTACCTTCTCCAGAACTCAGGAACATGACTAACAGACTTCTATAAGTTGTCCTAGAAATCATAAGCCCTTCCAGAATCCAAGGTGTCCTAGACCACATACCCATGATCTGGTTCTTCAAGCACGGTACAAGACATTGAAACTTTAAGAAATTTCTTAGGTATATCTTGGCTGCAGACAGTGAACAATTCTTATTCAGAAGAAGCCTCCCTCCTGATGGGAGATCCTATGACCTCCTTGCATTCCTAACACAGAGGAATTGTCAAAGCTTTTGGCCTTCACAATCTGTCACAGTTCAGGGGAAGTCAGCCCTTAGGCCATACCTGGGGACCAACTACGGCAGGCAAGTCATTTGAGATAGGCACAGCACTAAGCAAAGTACTAGGCAAGGCTTGGCAGTAAAAAAGGCAGGCAGGACTACACAAGACAAGACAGACACAGGCAAAACAAGGAAGAAAAGGCTAGACAAGATAATGCAGACAAGGCTAAAACTTAATCTAGACAAGGCAAGGACTAGAACTGGACCCAGACAAGGCAAGGCAAACAATGTGAGAACTGGATTCAGGCAAGGTATGGCAAACAGGAGTAGAACTGGACTCAGACAAAACAAGGCAAACAAGACAAGAACAGGAGACATAGCAAGACAGAAACTAGGAAACAAGGCAAGGCATGGCTGGAGCTTTGAGTCAAGGAAAGGCAAGGTTGGAACACAGAGACAAGGCAAGACTAAGCTGGAACATGGAGACAAGGCAAGGCGAGACTGAAACATGCCAAGGCAGGAGCATGACGTAAAAGAAAGCATGGCTGGAACTTGGAGTTGAGGCAAGGCATGGCTGGAAATTGAAGTCAAGACACAGCTGGAACTTGAAGTCGAGGTTGGATTGGAGCTTGAAGACAAGGCTGGACTGGAACTTGAAGATGAGGCAAGGCTAGAACACACACAAGGAGACCTGGAGACCTTATGCAAAGGTCTCAAAGCAGACTCCCAAACAGGAAGGCGTTCCCTGACGTGTCCCATCACTGGATCTACAAATGAGGGCTTTCTCTAGTGTGCATGCATGCCTAGGTGCTCCTAGCATCAGCCAGTGCAGGATACTGGAGAGGCAGCCCAGTGGGCATCCCAGCGCACTCAAAGCAATGGTGCAGGTGACCCGCCATGCAGCGGCATGACCCTAAGACCCTGATGTCCCTGATAGGCCACAACTAATGAGGTTCAGAGGCTGATAAAGGAAAGAATCACAAAAGAGCATGATCATGTTGATTACAGTGACAATCTGCCACTTGTGCCCTTTCTGTATTAACAGACTCCTCTAGAGTACAATAGTCCTTATGATTCAGGAGGTTATATAACTCTGCTTAAAGTTTATGGCATGACCACAAAATGCATCCAGTATTTCCATTTCAGTTTGAAACGGATCAGGATCCAAGTAAAATAAAGAGGTCATCCCTATATTCACAATAGCATGTTTGTGCACTGAAACATAGAATACATTACTGGGTGGCATCCAGTTGTCAACATTATGTTTGCTTATGGTAACTGTGATTTCGTTTGGTGGTGTGCTGACCAACCACATATTATTTGCCATGACTGCATTGGCTTCAGAGAATGCATCATATTTTGTTATAGTAACCTTACACTTCTCCATGGCCTAAACACAGGATATACCACAAAGTGCTTCAGTGGTATCCTTTAGTAAGGTTTACCAGGGCATAACCAGTGAACGTCTTTTTGCATTGACACATTTCCAATTTAGGCACATATTGTTGTGGGTTGCCATGATGGTGTGCCAAGTACTCGGGTGTGTTAACTTTGGCAAAGAGATTATTGTTCCAAAATCCTACGTTAAGTACCTGTTTCAACTGGTACATATTGACTGGTAAAATAAAAGGCAAGCTTAATGCAAAGGCAAGTTCTATTCTTTCTACATTGACATATAATGGGATAGCTGTTCCCAGATGATAGACAAGCTGAACTTGTATAGGTTCAAGATTGCTTTTGGTTACCTTAATGACATCTGGGGACACCAGATAGGTTGGTATCCGGCCTTTGATGAGGTTGTCAATATTATCATCTAACTCCCTTAACAAATCATTGGTGAGTTACTTTATAGGATGCACAAGACCATATTCCTCACTTAGTATGCTCTTAATGATAGTTAAATCATTCATAGTTTTTGTGATTTACCATTCATGTAAATTGTCAACCATGATAGTGTCATGCAGGGTCTTACCTTGTGGTATCAGCTGCTTTTGTTGTGTTTGTACTTGGTACTTGATGTACTTCATATCTGCTTGTAGATCTTGGAAATCCCTTTTAGGCTTTGGATCGATATTGTGTTTGTGGCTGATACAGCTGAATTGAACAAAGATCCTAAAACTGAAAATAAAAGTGCTCTGGTCATGAACCCAGCAAAATGTTTAGACATAATGCTTGTTCCCTGCATAGATGGAATCCTGATGTTCCAGCTGACTGAGAATATTCTGAACTTTGGCAGTGGTATGACTGAAATGATCTCTCATCCATTGCTGTGTATTAGAGGAAAGTTTGTCAGTGACATTAAAACGATTCAGACTTGGCCTCACTAGCTCAAGTTCCAGTACCTCGGATACACAAATGGCAAACAGTCGAAGCATGATAAATAAAGCCTTTAATTTCCTCATGCCTGTTTGAGTGCAAGTTGCAGTCTGTGGCACAGGTCTTCTAATCCCACCCCCTCTGTCTAGAGTGTTTGGTCTGTCCTTTTTCTGGACTGCACTGTGAGTAGGTTATGAATCTCTGCATGTCTGCAACCTTTCATTAGTGCATCTGGTATGTGTGTTTCCTTTTAAGCCTGCTCTGCTTAACCTTTACTGACCCATTCTCTTGGGAAACATTTAAACTAATTTGTATGACCAAGGTGTCTGTTTTGACTGACTTGTATATGTGCTGTGGGAGCAAGGGATAGAGACTTATGATGCAATATATTCTGCTTTAGGGATCCATGGCTACTTATGACAAACAGGTTCTTATCACTCCCTGAAGGGACAGAACAAGAATTTCTCTCAGGAATAGAAGAAGCTTTTAACAAAGGGAGAGATTTGTTAGTATTTACCACAGAATCTGTACTAAAAAGAATTCTCCTCTTAGGAATCTACACCGCTGTCTGTACTAAAGGCAAAATTGCTGTTATGCTGGATACCCTTCCCTAACTCACTGGGCGGAGAGTTGATTGCATAACCTCTAATACCTGCAGTGTTATAACTTCTGTATGGCTGGGCTCAGTCATACTGATAACAGCATTATTTTTGAGGTGGAGAACAGTAGGTGTCATTTCCTCACTGTCCTTAATTGTGGAAGAGATTGGCACAATTAAATTACATTCTGATAAAAGCACAGAAGCAGTACCAACCTCTTGCTGTCCCAAAACATTAAAAGAAGGAGGATTGTAAGCAGTAGACCTTTCAGGATTTTTTTTCAAGAGCTTCTTCTTTGACCTGGTTGATTGAGTCCCAGATGACAATACATGATAAGAGGAGAGGGAGTATTCTCATTAGTTGTTGAGAGCTTTGATAGGACTGTCTGTAGGCCTGATGGAGACCTTCAATTTTGTTGGCAAAGTATGTGGCAAAATCATGGCTGATTAGTTGTGACTGGAAAGGCTGGTTCTGTTGTGGAGTTTGCAGTAGGCTGTTTTCTATTTTGAATAGTTGCTTGGTTGAATTTGCAGATTGTTCAGTGTGTTGAGAAAAATGTTTTTTGGTTGTTGTTAAAGCCTGGTGGTACACTGCCATGTGTTTCTTACAGTTGAGCCTGTCTTCATCTAAGTGAGGTTTTCACCATTTTCTTTCAAGTTGACATCCTTGACATTTAAAAAATCGTAGTTCTGGGGAGAACCATGGTGTATGTTTGAGTGTACAACATAGGATCTTCTTTAGAGGGGCCATTTTATTATGTCATTGGTAAGCGTGTATTCCAAATATCAACCTGTTCTGACATTGTCAATATCTTTTCATCTACAAGGTGATAGGAAAAGGCCTCTAGGAAGTTATCAGAATTCAGATTTCTCATGTTTTGAATTTATTTCCAAACTTTGGTTGTTTCCATCTGTTTATGTAGCCCTTAATAGAAAATTTGATTTAAAAATGATCAGTCCTTGATAGGGGTGTTATCTTGATGCCACCAGCCTTGTGTTCAAAGATGTCAATCCCTTTGCAGAGCACCAAGTATCACATGTGGCCCTTTTCATGTGTTGGGGATTTGATCACCTGAGTAAATCCTAGAGCTGCCATTTTATCAAGGAAGGCATTAGTGTTGATGTCTAGAGTTTCGATGTGTAGGTTGAAGTCTCCCATAATCAGTAACCTAGGGTAGTTCAGGGTTAGCTCAGTCACCAGATTTACCAGGTCTTGCACAAATGATGTGTTGTTACGAGGTTCTCTGTAGACCATGAGCAGCCACATTGGTTCTTTATTTCCCAGCTGGATTAGGAGGAATAGATTGATACTCTCCATAGTTTGATTGTCTCTTGGATCAGAACTGCTACCCCTCTACCCCACTTCCCTTATCTTGGTTGGTGCAGGATATTGAATCCTGTGTGTCATAGTTCAGCCAATGGTACTCCTCTGCTTTCATCCAGCCAGGTCTCAGTTATTCCCAAGATATCAAAGTTGTATTCACTGATGACATCATGGATCATAGGAAATGTTTTATTGGCTGATTTGGCATTTACTAAGCCCAGGTTGCCAAATAGTGGCCTGTCCATTGCAGTTGTGGTTCTAGTTTTGGGGGTTCTTGAGTTTGTATCTTCTAGGCGGATGGGGGAGTCTATTATTTCTTCTACTCCAGATTACTGGAGAGTATGCAGATCTTTGCTTTACTAGGCCAAAGTACATTCTTGTTTAAAGTAGGAAAGATTACAGAGCTCTCTAGCTATTCAGTATAACAAAAAGCCAGTCTTTGGCAGCAATTAAGAGTGGAGTGTTAATTATGCAAAAAGTGCATGATGAGAGTCTGAGTTCATTTGAAATATTTGTTTCCTCAGAAGCTGAGATTCTGAAGGAGATATGCAGTCAGTCAGTTTTGTGGAACTGCTAATTCTACTTATATTTTGTGCTTTAATTCTTGAAACAAGGTAAAGTAGTTTCTAAAGTCTAGTATCTAATATCTAACCGGCACTTCTGTTCAGTAGAGACATAAATCAAATGGCCTTATTACATTCAACTGGATCCAGTTCTAAGCAGGAGGAAAGACACTTAATTATTCATAATAGTATTTTAAATGTTTTTAAATGGGAAAAAAACATTTAATTAGTCATGTTAACTTATTTAGCAAATTTTTAACTGAATTTAATGCAATAAACTCTAACATTTGTACTTTATATGCAGTGTCATTTCCATCACTACATTGTTTTATATCTATATTTTATGAGACTCCTGTAACATCCTCTCTGATTCTCTTCAACATTTAATTATTCCTATCCCATTTTCCCTGAACAGAGTATTCCTAGTTCAGAGGTGGTTAGTGTCTCTTGTTCCTCCTCACTCTTGAGAAGATTCACAGTCTGAGGTAGCTTGGGCATTAGTGATAGAAATAGGATAAAGTAGGACTGGGATACCTTCCCCAGCAGAGTAGGGCTGAAATGGTGGCATAGTTAGCAGGATCTGGGGTTCCATTTGGTGTCCAAAATCAGGTCAAATTCTGCTGGAGAGTGGTAGAATTTGTAGCCGTACTCTGTGTGTACAATTTGAAAACATATAGTAGAAAGAGTTTTAATGTTGAAAAGTTAACTGATTTACAGTGAATACAAATTTGTGTTTTGGGTCCTGTTTTATTTGGAAAAGGAGTGGTGACATGTTTTCTGCTTGAAGACCCAGAACTTAAACTTGGTGAAGAAGAAATAAGTACTGAAGGAGCTTCAGTTGAAGAAGAGAAATATAGAAGTTCTCAAGATATTGAGTAAGAAGAAAAAAACCAAAATGGAAGAGTATGAACATCAAGATTTGAAGAGGAAGATAATGGAACAGGAAAGACAGCTGGAAAATGTACAAGGGCAACAGATACAGCAACAACAGTTACAGTCTATGATGCAACCACCTCAAGTGAAAAATATGGTGGTGATACCAGAAGAGAAGTCTATATAAGATTCCAATGGATTTCCTTCTAAGCCAGGAGATCCTAAAGTGGAAGAATGGATTGAAAGTACCAAGATAGCCTTGAAACTTTTGCATATTCCACCTGAAGATCAGCTGAAACATATCAAAGAACAGATCAGAGACACAGTGAATTACTCACTACCAAGAAGAGGCTGTATGATTGACATGCTGTTTGAGGTATTATTGCAGGCATATGGGGACAGAGTACATATTGGTCTCTTCTCTACCACTATGTTATCCAAGTCTGTCAATGAGGCTGTCTCTTCCTATAATACTATTCTCTCCTCTGCTCTGGATACTCTCGCTCCTCCCATTCCCCGTTCTATAAAACATACCAAATCCCAGCCTTGGCTGACCTCTAGAATCCGCTACCTAAGTTCCTGTGCCCTCTCTGCCAAATGCCTTTTGCTGAAATCCCTTGCCCATGCTGACTTCATACATTTCAAATTCTTGCTGACCTCCTTCCAATCTGCTCTTTTACTTGCCAAACAAGACTATTATATCCAGTTGACAAATTCTCTTGGCTCAAACCCTCGACGTCTCTTTGCCACACTGAACTCTCTCCTCAAAGTGCCTTCACCTCCAACCCCCCCCCCCCCCCCCTTCACTTTTCCCCCAGACTCTGGCTGAGTTCTTTCATGATAAGGTTCACAAGATTAAACTTGAATTTTCAACCAGGTCACCTCCATCTCTCCTTCCCTTAGTCCATTCTCTCAACCCTCCAACCCCTACCTCCTTTTTTTCCTTTTCTGAAATCACTGAAGAGGAAACTACACATCTTATTTCCTCCTCGAAACTAACTACCTGTTCCTCTGATCCTATTCCCACCCATCTACTTAACACTATATCTCCTACTGTCTTCCCTTTTATCTGTCATATCCTGAATCTTTCACTGTCCACTGCGACTGTTCCTGATGCCTTCAAACCAGGGGCGTAGCCAGACACCCAATTTTGGGTGGGCCTGGGCCCTAGATGGGTGGGCAGAAGAACTCCGCCCTGTCCCACAAGTGATTTGGTCTCTCCCTCTCTCGCCTGCATGCCATATGGCCTCTCAAACATCCCCCTCCCCCCATACTTTTTAAATAGCAGATTTTCACTGGCAGCAAGCAGCAAATAATACACACTGCTCATGTTGGCTCCATAGTCTTCCCTCTGATGCAACTTCCTGTTTCCACATAGGCGGGAATACATCAGACGGAAGGCTGGTATGCAGGAAGGACAGGAATTTTCAGCTGGTGGAGCTTGGGAATCCCTGCCAGACACTTCATAGGTGTGCTGCTACTGGATGGGCCTGGGCCCACCCTTGGCTACGCCACTGCTTCAAACAGGCCATAGTCACACCACTCCTTAAAAAACCTTCATTGAACCCTACCTGTCCTTCCAATTATCGCCCCATCTCCCTCCTCCCTTTCCTATCCAAGATACTTGAACGTGCTGTTCACCGCCGTTGCCTTGACTTTCTTTCATCTCAAGCTATTCTTGATCCAATTCAATCTGGCTTTCGCCCCCTTCATTCAACTGAAACAGCGCTTGCTAAAGTCTCCAATGATCTGTTCCTGGCCAGATCCAAAAGTCTCTATTCTATCCTCATCCTTCTCAATCTATCTGCTGCTTTTGACACTGTTGATCACAGCCTACTACTTGATACGCTGTCCTCACTTGGATTTCAGGGCTCTGTTCTTTCCTGGTTTTCTTCTTATCTCTCCCAGCGTACCTTTAGTGTATACTGTAGTGGATCCTCCTCTACTTCTATCCCACTGTCGGTGTACCTCAGGAATCTGTCCTGGGACCTCTTCTTTTCTCCATCTATACTTCTTCCCTTGGTACTCTGATCTCATCCCATGGTTTTCAGTATCATCTTTACGCTGATGACTCCCAGATCTACCTCTCCACACCATAAATCTCAGCCAAAATCCAGGCCAAAGTATCAGCCTGCCTGTCTGACATTGCTGCCTGGATGTCTCAGCACCATCTGAAACTAAACATGACCAAGACTGAGCTTCTTATCTTTCCCCCTAAACCAACCTCTCCTCCTCCCCCATTCTCTATTTCTGTGGAAAACACTCTCATCCTTCCTGTCTCATCAGCTCGTAACCTTGGGGTCATCTTCGACTCCTCCCTCTCCTTCTCTGCACATATTCAGCAGACTGCTAAAACGTGTTGTTTCTTTCTCTATAATATCACCAAAATTCACCCTTTCCTTTCTGAGCACACTACCAGAACCCTCATCCACACTATTATCGCCTCTCGCTTAGACTATTGCAACGTGCGTCTCACAGGTCTCCCACTTAGCCATTTCTCACCTCTTCAATCTGTTCAAAATTCTGCTGCATGACTAATATTCCGCCAGTGTCGTTATGCTCATATTAGCCCTCTCCTCAAGTCACTTCACTGGCTTCCTATCTGTTTACGCATACAGTTCAAACTCCTCTTATTGACCTATAAGTGCGTTCACTCTGCAGCTCCTCAGTACCTCTCCACTCTCATCTCTCCCTACATTCCTCCCCGGGAACTCCGTTCACTGGGTAAATCTGTCTTTTCTGCACCCTTCTCCTCCACTGCTAACTCCAGACTCTGTTCCTTTTATCTTGCTGCACCATATGCCTGGAATAGACTTCCTGGACCGGTACGTCAAGCTCCTTCTCTGGCCGTCTTCAAATCTAAGCTAAAAGCCCACCTTTTTGATGCTGCTTTTAACTCCTAACCCTTATTCACTTGTTCAGAACCCTTATTTTATCATCCTCACTTTAATATTCCCTTATCTCTTGTTTGTCCTGTTTGTCCTAATTAGATTGTAAGCTCTGTCGAGCAGGGACTGTCTCTTCATGTTCAAATGTACAGCACCTTCTACATCTAGTAGCACTTTAGAAATGATAAGTAGTAAGTAGTAGTAGTAGTAGTAGTAGAGTTAAAGAACTCTATGAAAGAAGACAATGATACAGGGAGACAGTGAGAGATTATGCATACTAATTTCAAGAAAAATTATATGCCATTCTAAATGGAGAACCTGGCAGAATTAATGTTCTTGATACCACCCTCAAGGAACAATTTGTTTAGATTGAGGAATGACATCTTGAGAAAGATGATGGACAAGAAGGTGGAAGAGATCCCAAGAATGATGTTTGGTGACCTGTTACAGGCAGCTATCAAATGGTCAGAAGAAAAGAAAATAATTCCAAAATGGGAAGAGCCAAGATATTTCCAAAGACCAAGATATGAAATGGCTAGAAGGAATATGGATATGCCTAGGGTTCTTGTGGGGCAGAAAGTAATTCATTGTTCCTAAAAAATACCTCCTGAAGATTGGGGTAGATGGAGAGAATACAGGAAGAATTCTTGGAACAGAATAGAAGAAATTGAGAAAAATTACAGAGTTTCCATAGAAGAAGCGAGGATTCAAGGGAATTTATAGAATCAAGAGAAAACAGATCACAGAATCTAGTAGCCAGGAATTGAAGTGGTGATTTTATTTGTTATGTCTGGACACATAGCCAGGAATTGTTTAAGGAAGAAGAGAAATGAAAGTTATACATCATTTCAGAGAGAAAGAGATGAAGCTGAGCACCAGTACTGAAGTCCCAAGTTGAACTGGAAAGGCTACTGAGAAAACAAACAAAATCTGTGATACATCTGAGGATGGGGTTATGCAGAGACCTGTAAGAGCCCAAACTTGTGCAAATGAAAAGACAGAAGAAGAACAATGGGAAATTTGTAAAGAAAAAAAACAGTGTGATGAGCCCAAAAATCGATTTAATTATTGATGGAGTAAAAACTAGATGTAAGGTAGATATGGGATCATTGGTATCAATCTTATTTTCTAGCTATTTTTATAACAACTTTAAATACTTGGAAAAGCTAGAAGAAGCCAAATGGATGAAATTAGTAGCAGTAAATGGAACATACTTCCTGGTATTGGAATGTATTGAAGCAGAGATCAAATTTGAAGAAAAGATTATGCCAGAATGCTACATTTTTATAGTAAAAATTACCAGAACTCATAGAATATTCTGGAAGAAGAATACATTCCTGGTCTGGTGGGCATGAATGTGCTAAAACACATGGAAGGCTGTTTTCTTAAGAGTCTAACTTTGGTAAAAGAACAACAAAATATTACAAAAACAGATAAACACAATTATTGCGGTGGTACAGGCAGCCAATAAATAAATATGATGAACATGATATGGAAAAGAGAATGGGTTTTGTGAAAACAACTGGAAACCAAAAACATATTATTCCGGCATTAACTGAGAAAATCCTGGAAGGCAGATGTAATGAAGTACAAAAAATGTCTGCTTTCAACATGGTTGTTACTGCTACCAGAGTAATCAATCTGCCAGAAGGTCTAATGGTTGCTAACACTTTACTAAAACCAGTGGAAGGATTGGTTCCAGTTTGGGTAGTGAACACTGGAATAAAAGATATATTTTTACCACCTAGAATTTGAGTGACTGAAATATATAAAGCAGAAAAAAACCCCTCTACCTAGATTTTAAGGTCTGTAAAATTAATCATGCAAGTTCTGTTATAAAATCTGAAGAACTCAACAATTATTCTGAGATACCTCCATTAAAAGTGGAGTAGGAAGAAATGTCTCTAGAACAAAGTAAAAATTTACCTCCCTGTTTACAAAGCCTTCCTAGCGGCTGCCACGCAGCATTGCTGACATAGCCCATTAAATGTGAATGGGCTGTGTTGGCAGTATCGCACCGCAAATCGTTAGCATGGCTTTGTAAACAGGGGCCTTAGAGAATTAATAATAAAGCATAAATAATTTTTTCTATAGATAACAATTACATTGGATATACTAATCTTGTAGTTCATGAAATAAACACAGGAAATGCTGCTCATTTCAAACTACTATATAGAAGAGTATCACTTCCTATATTTGCTAAATTTAAAGATCCTGTTTTTGAACAATAAGTTGTTAGTCACATTGAACCTGATCTGTTGGGATAATGTAGGATATAAATCAAATAAATAAATAAATAAATAAATAAATAAATAAATCAACACAGGAATCCTAAGGAAAAGCAACAGCCCATGGACATCTCCTGCATTGGTTTTGAAGAAGAATGATGGCACACTACAATTTTGTATAGATTATAGAATAAACTCCATAACTATCAGTGAATCATTGGATGCTCTTGGATCTGCCAGATGGTTTTCCCTCATTAAACCTAACATCAGACTATTTCCAAATGGGGATGGCTGAGCCTGATATGAATAAAACAGCAGTGAGCACACCCTTTGGACTTTCTGAATGGACTGAAATGCCATTTGGGCTCTGTAATACCCCTACAAGCTTTGAAGGTTAATGGAAACCATTTTAGGGGATTACATATTTGAATTAATATTACTATACTTGGATAATATTCTGGTTTACTCTAGCACTTTTGAACAGCATTTAGAGCATTTGGGGAACGTATTTATCATATTATAAGAAGCTGGATTAAAAGTGAAGCATGCAAAATGTAAATTCATGTGCAAGGAGATAAAATTCATTGGATATATTATGTTTCAGCGTGGTATATCCACTGACCCTGAAAAAACCAAGGTTCTGAGAGAATGGAAAGTCCCAAAGTCTAAGAAAGATATATGGAGCTTCTTAGGTTTCACTAACTTTTACAGAAGATATGTGGAAAGTTTTGCTCACATCGCTGCCCCCCCCCCCTGCACAACTTAACAGGATCACCAGAAAACATTAAAAAGAGAAACAATTTATTTGGACAGAAAGTTGCCAAAAATCCTTTGAAGAGCTCGAGATCAAATTGTCATCTGCACCTATATTATCATTTCCCAACTTTGAAATACCTTTTATGTTGACAACTGATACCAACAGTAAGAGATTAGGAGCTGTAGTGAGCCAAATACAGGATGGGACAGAACATGTAATACCATTGGCCAGCAGAGGCATGAGAAAGTCTGAAAGAAATGCTCAGAATTAGGAGGAGTAGCCTAATGGTTAATGAAGTGGGTTTTGATCTTGGTGAACTTGGTTCAGTTCCCACTGCAGCTCCTTGTGACCTTGGCCAAGTCATTTAACCCTCCATTGCCCCAGGTACAAAAGAAAAACCAACTTAGATTGCGAGCCATCTAGGGACAGAGAAAGTACCTGAATATAATATGTTCAGTGCTGTATACATCAATTTTATTTATTTTATTTATTAGGAATTCACTCAAGGTGGTGTACAGTAAGAATAGATCAAACATGAGCAATAGGCAATTACAGCAGTAAAAATATTCAAATACAGCAGTAAAAACACTTAAATAATACAAAGTATGGCACAGTATACTACTTACAATGTGAACACAATATGTAATAGAACATTTTAATTGATAGTGAAGGGTAAAGCAAAGATGTAACATATAGATAGGTAAGAGACTAAGAAGAGTTAGAAAGTAAGGTGACTGATTTAAAGAAAATCGCACATGAGGCCAGAGAGATGATTAAATATTATCTCAGCTAGGGTAGCACTATAAAAATGATTAGTAGTAGCAGTAGTACTTTTAAACTAGAACTGTTAGCCTTAAAGTGTGCCACCACAGAGAAGTTCCAGGTATACTTGCAATTTCAAAAGTTCATTGTTGTCACAGATCATAACCCAGTAAAATATTTAAAATCATCAAAAGTGAATGATATAGGACAACACTGGCTTGCTCTGTTTGTTGAGTTAGAGTTTGAAGTGGTTTACAAGCCAGGGCAAGCGAATAGAAATGCTGATAGTTTATCACACTTACCAGAGTCTACCACTGAGGAAGAACAAGATGATCCAGATTTAGAAAAAGATTTCTTAATTATCAATGATAATTCAAAAAAGATATGTGCCACTAACATTGAAAAGACAAAAGAAACAGGAAAGTAAAATGATTGAGAAGAAAACTTCAGTTTTCTGGGTGTGCAATATTAGAACAGAATCCGATCTAGTAGAAAAACAGAGAAGAGATTCAGCTTTAAAAGAAAAAAATTGTGCTATTGAAAATTAACAATCATTAAATACCAGACAGACACCCCATGATATAAGAAAATTATGGAGTCAATGTAGTAGGCTGATTCTTCAAGAAAAAATCTTAGGGGTCCTTATACTAAGGTGCGCTAACAGTTCATGTTAATGATTAGGGCATGCTAAATAAGATACCCATAGGAATATAATGGGTATCTTAGCATTTATCACTTTCTAATCGGTAGTGTGCACTAAATCCATTAGCCCACCTTAGTAAAAGGATCCCTTATTCTGTAAAATTAATGATCCAAGAAATGGAAAGCCAGTTAATTATACCTGAATGTAGAAATTAAATTCTGAAAGTATATCATGATCATGGTGGACATTACGCAATGGAGATCACATTATAAAACATTCAGAGAAACTGTTTTTGGACAGACATGTGGAGAGAAGTAAATAATTGGGCCATTAATTGTAAGGCCTGCACCAATGCCAAAGAGTTGTGCCTTAAAGAGAAAGCTGAAGCTCAATGTTTTGAAGTCAATGAGCCTCTAGAAGTAATTGCTCTGGATTCACAGTTCCAGAGAAAGACAAGAAAGGATTTGAAAATGTCCTTGTAATGACTGATCTATTTACTAGATTCACCATCGCAGTAGTGACTAAAAACCAGACAGTTAAGACAGTAGCTAAACTACTGATTAAAAACTGGATAAATATATATATGGAAGTCTTCATCGCATACATACTGACCAATGGAAAGTATCTGAAGCCACAGTTTTAAAAGTGTGCAACTGGTATGGAATACAAAAATGCACCACTCTCTACCACCCAGAGGGTAATAGTTGTTGCAAACATTCTAATTGAACTATGTGCCTGATATTAAAAACCATATGTGAATATAAAAAGCAACTTTGGTCGGAATATCTATTTGAAGTTAATCAAATTTATAATAGCACAATACATAGCACTACAGGATATACCCCCACATATTTCATGTGAGGGAGAGAAAATTGTATCCTGGTCATTCTAATGAAAAATATAAGTTCTGTTGAAGACTGGTCAGATGATGACCATCAAAAATTGCAGGAAGTTTCAGAACTTCCACAAATTGCCTCTGAGATAGCTGGATGGAAAATGAAAGGGGTTTATGATAAATGAGCCAGAGAAGTAGTCCTAGATGTTGATTCATGGGTTCTGATTAGAAAACATAAATTACAGAATTTGTGGGACAATGAACCTTATGAGGTATTACAAGTATTTGGCAAACAAAGAAATGTTTATAAATTGCAAAGTAAAACAGGACATGTTATGAACCTACATCGGAATCAATTAAAATTGATTTCATGGGAAATTAATGATACAGAAATGGAATTTGAAGAGAATCAGTCTGTTAACTCTGATGGAAGTATAAGTGTACACAAAGACACTGTAAATAAAAGTGGTAACCAAAAATGATGTGTGCTGGAATACTATGCATGTACCACAACCAGTTTCATAAGAAAGAATAGAAACAGGAATTGAGCAGATATATATACAAAAAGATCCACAAGAGACAAATTACCTAGTTATCTTAGAGAAAATTATATTTTGACGTAACAGTTAGAAGTTGACTACTTTGTACTCTACTTCCGTAGAAGAGCTAAGGTGACAGACAGGAGTCGTGATTAACAGTTAGATGATATTTTATATATGATTGTAAAGAAAACTGTTCATCTAATGTATCCTGTTTCTGCTAAGTAACAGCGTTTTTAAGAGTTTTAAAGAGGAATTAAAAACCTGGCTTTTTCAACAAGCTTTCAGAGAGAGTAGCTAACTTGATAATCACCAGCGACACTATCTTTTCTTCCCTACTTTTGCCTGCCGTTCTATGCTCATCTCTACTTCTTCTTTCTTAATTGCCTTTTATTTTCTCCTCTATGTTCTATTTGAGTTCTTTCTCTAAACCCTTTGGAGTGTCTGTATTGCGTTCCTATATTTTAATGGCATTCCTTTCCTTTGTTTTTAGCCTACACACTGCTCTGCTCTGCTAGTCAGCTAAAGTGGTATAGAAAGCTTTGGAAATAAATAAATGTTTCACGATAGTCTACAAATGCAGCAAAAAGCTAATGCCAGAAAAAGGTAACTTAATACTAATTAAATGAGTAGCAATAGCTGTAACATCCAAGATGTCTTTCTAAAGGAGAAAAAAAACCTCAGAAACTAAAGGACTGAGCCTTTAGTATGGTCTGATTCAGAGTTCAAAACCAGTGTGACGTTTCCATCATCGGACAAAAGAACTCCTTGTATCACTTAACATTTACATTTTCAACTTCAACATTCTGCCGGAATACCCACAGACTTTCTCAACTCTGTTGCTTCAAAATGGCGCTGACACATCAGACGTCAATTGTTGCTGTTTAAATACCTAAATGTCATTAATTGATTTGCATGGGCACCTCCCCCATTGGTGATGAAAGTAAAAGTACACTCTGAAATGCGAAAAAGAACAGCACATTATGTATTAATAAAACACGTGCCAATCTATAGTGCTGTTTAAACCTGCTGGTTCTAAACTTTTTAGACGAAAAATCCATTTTACTTCACAACGTTGTAGAAGCAACTTGTGATTGCCTCCTTGACTGTGGGGTTCAATCTTGTCAATAACACAACACTTGAGATCTTCAAAAGTGTGTTGGAACTTAATACAATGCTCTACTAAAGGTTCTTTGCAAATTGCTCTCCTGATGTTTGAACGGTGTTCAAGTAACCTAACTTTCAATTGTCGAGTTGTCATTCCCACATATATTTTTAAACATGGAGCCAGAAAAAAAGAACACAGAAGACTGGGTAGAAACATAATGAGCCATTTGAGGTGAAGGTAGGACAAGACACTTTGAATCAAGGGACCTAAGGGCATGATTGGGAGTATAAGGAATGGTTAATTATGATAAATAGGAAGAGGAATCTGTATGAAAAGATCAATGAACCAAGTAGAGAATTTTGAACTGAGGACGATATAGAACTGGAAGCCAATGAAGAGATGCAAGAAGCAGTGTAACGTGATCGAACTTGTGAGCTCTGAAAAGTAAATGATCTGCAGAGTTCTGAAGAGATTGGAGATGATGAGGAAGAGAACCAGAAATACCAGAGTAGACCATGCTACAATACTCTAAATGCATGTATAAGAATATGAAGAGATGGAATATCTATATATCTGCAAATGGATCTAAGTTTGCATAAAGTCAGAAATCCTTGTTTAATGATGTGAGCAACCCAGAGTTCAAATGACAGCTTAGAATCAAGTTGAATGCCCAAATAGCAAAAAATAGAAACTGGTATAATGGACCTATCAAAGAGAACAAGGACAAGGGTGAGACGGGTTAAGGATAAGTTGGTAACCAGATGGACAGATCTGTCAAACAGGACTGAAGTTGACTAAAGTCAGGTGAAATGAACAAGGTTGGATAAATTAAAAGAATATCATCTGCATAAAAAAAGAAGTGGATGTTGTGGTCTTGAATTAATGTAGCCATTGGACTTAGATAAATGTAAAAAAAAAAAAGTGGGGAAAGAATAGAGCCCTTCAGTACACACATGGCAGGGAGTGTTGGGAAGAGGTAGAAGTTGGGGTCTGCATGGTGAATGAATGGTCAGAGATGTATGAGCTGAGCCACCTAAGAACTGAACTATATAAGCCAATTTCCTGTAATCTATTGAGGAGCAATGAATGACTAACAAGGTCAAAGGCAGCAGATAGATCTAAAAAGACAACTAACACAATTTGACCATGATTAAGAATACTATGCAGTTCACTGATAAGTGCAGTAACAGTTGTTTCTATTCTATATAAAGCCCTAAAACCTGTTTGTCAGGATGTAAAATGGATTGAAGCTCACGGTGACTGAGAAGTTGGTCAAGAACAATTTTTTGCATAGTTTTGACATGAACGGTAAATTAGAAACATGATGGTAATTGGAAGGACTGGCAGGGTCAAAGGAGACTTTTTTTTAAGAAAAGGGATAACAATTGCTGTGTTCCAGAAAGTGGGAACAATGCCAAAAATGAGATACTGTGTAATCATTTGAAGACTTAATGGGAGCAGACCATGAGTAGAGAGAGTCTGCTTTTTGGACAGTAATGGGTCGTGTAAACAAGTAGTAATGTGCATTGAACTCAGAACACATGTAATCTGTGTGATAGATGGAAAAGAAAAAGAGTCCCAAGTAAAAGTAGTGTGAATAGAGTTAAATGGTAAGGAATCACTTTAAGTAATCCACAAGATCTTCAGCAGTTAGACAAAAATGAGGACACTTAGGTGAAGTGGAAGTGAGTTGAGAAACTATTGAGAACAAAGCTTTAGTAGAATTAGATGATTTAGTAATCAAGATAGAAAAATAGGAGTGCTTGGCATCCTTGAGCTTTATATTGTAGAGATTCTGGATGGCTCTGAGGGACCAACACTACGGTGCTTATGCTAAATGTGTTCAGCCTGCCTAAACTGACATCTGAGCAAAGTTAAACCAATATGAAAACACGGGCATTGCCTTTTGTGGGAATTATTAGAGTGGTTGTTAGACTGAGTAGAAGAAGTGCTAAAAAAAAAAGAAGATAGAACTGAATTCCAGCAAGATACCTTATCGTTAAGAGAAAAGAATGAGAAGTCAGGTGGAAATAAAGAATCCAAGGGGGCATCAGGATCATGATGAGTATACTGGAAAACAGAATGTAGATTTCGAATCAAAGGTGGGGGGAGGTAGAAGGAGATATGTAAGGAAAAGAAATGAGACTTGTAACCAGGAAATGGTCTGTCCATGATAAAGGTAATGTGCAAATGTTAGAAACAGAGAAGGGAGCAGAAGAAGAAAATATCATAAGCGAAGATATGTCCTGCTGCATGGGTAGGAACAGAAACAGCCTGTGAAAGACCAATAATAGCCAAAAATACCAAAAAAGAAGAGGTATGGGTCAACAGAGGAAGATCCATATGAATATTGAAACCACCAATCACTAATAAGTAAGGAAAGCGCACAGCTGTGTCAGCGAGCGACTGTTCAAGAGAAGACCAAAGGTGCATTGGAGAAGAAGGCGGACAGTAACAAACAAGAATTTTAAGAGAAACGGGGGCAGTAATAGAAAGAGCAAGGAGTTCTGGATAAGCAAAGGTATCCTCAGAGATGGGTAGTAATTAAGTACTTGTACATTGCTACAATACTTAAGTACAATTGGCTGTACTTTTACTGGTAATGAGTTACATTTTTTGCAATACTTTTTACTTGTAACTCATTACAAATATTATACGCTGTACTTTGTGTCGAAGTGCAAGTTTAGAAAATATATTTTTAAAAGTATTTTCCATATCTCTGCTTGCAGCTGGTTGGGCTCGAACTTCTGGTCCCAAAAACAGCTGAGCTGGGACCGGACGTTCGGGCCAATCAGATGCAAGCCTGCATCTTAAAATTAAACAGTTCTACTGCAGTAACTGTACAATATGATGCAGTAATACCATGGGAACAGGGACCATGGTTTCTTTATCTCCGTGGTAATGGGGATACTTTTTCAAAATGGCTGCTGTGACATCAAGCAGCAGCCTAGCAAGACCTCCATTTGAAGTCTCGGCAGTGGCGTACCTAGAGTAGTTGACACCTGGGGCTGGTCATTTTTTAACACCCCCCTCCAAAATCCAGTAATAAGCATACCGAGAATACAAAACACTCAGGACCTATAGAGGAATTCTACCATACCATAAGCAGTCATTTCTACGAGTCACACAAGGAAAAGGAAAGCATATTAAACACTACAGTGAGCACTAGAAGATCAATTCACCTATTGTAAAACGAAACCAGACAGAATAGTACAGATCGTCGATCCTGCACAGTCAATTCCAACTGAAAGCCATGTCTTTTTCACAAACACAGATACACCCTAACCCGGCCCCCGGGTAATAAGGACCATGGGCCTTTAACCACCTATCAAAAGTAATTAAACTAGGTTGAAGCTAGGGGAGAGTGGGCTCCTTACTGTTTTGGGCAGTGGCGTTCCTAGGGGGGCGGACACCCGGGGCGGCGCCCCGCCCCCCCGGGTGCAGCACCTCCCCCCCCCCCCCCCCCGATGCAGCGCGGACCCCCTGGGTGCAGCACCCCCCCCACGATGCAGCGCAGACCCCCCCCCCCCAGGGTACACTGGCTCCCATTAACTCATTGTATAATTTACAAGATCTCATTATTAGTATTTAAAATCCATCTTTCAGATTAGTCAATATACTTTTCTCATTAATTGATTCCCTATCCTGCTTCGTGAACCCTTCGCTCGTCGTTTCACAATAACCTTACGGTACCTTCATTTTGAGACATTATTCTTGAGTGTACCAGGAGGAGCATTTTTTTCAGTTCAAGGCCCGAAGCAATGCAAGAGATTGACCCAGTCCCTTCATTTTCACACATCCCTTCTGCAATTTAAATCAGATTTGAAACTTTTTTGTTGGATGCCTATTTTGGGTATGGCTTGTGTGGTAGGTGACCCTGATCGATCAGATAGGTCCTAAGGACTACTACCCCCTCTCCCTCCATTTCTCCTTCTTTTCTATCGATGTTGTAATTCATCCCTTTCCTACTTCTGTCTTGTCTCTCACCCCTCCCCTATATTTGTTAGTCTGTAAGCCGCTCAGACACTTTTAAGATGGGCAGGATAGTAAATCCCTAATAAACATTGAAACCGTGAAAACCTGGATATTCAGTTCGAGTACCCGGATATACTGGTCAGCACTGAAAATTCAAGTCTAAATGATCTCCAGGCAACCATTGTTTGAAAAAATACTAACTACTGTGGGCTGAATATTGATTCTTATGTACCCTATTGAAAAACATATGCTTTATAAATCTGTACTTTCCAAGCTAAGGTACAATTAAGACTAGACCTTAAAAATAAACTTCAAAAGCTATCAGCTTGGCAAAACTGTTTACTCTTAGATGCAGCCAATCCAGGGTTGACTTCAAGATTTTAAAGTTCAGTTAATTAATTAGCATTGTATTATTCTAGTAATCTTTTAATTGATAAGATTGCATTGCTTAGCAGACAGAAACATACTATCGTCTCTCCATTTTTGTAACCTAAAGGGAGGTTATTAATAGTTAATAGGCAATTATGTTTTGAATATTATAGGTTGCATAAGTACTTGAGAAAAATACATTATGGTAAAATAGAATTGAATATAATGAGGGTGTATATGAAGGGAATGAAGAATGTAATGAGTTATTCACTCAGCTGTTGTATACAGTACTGTTTCATAACTGGACTGGCATTATAAATTATTTTAACTGGTTCAGGAATTTCTCATCATCTATAACAAGAAAGATAAATGGTACCTTTCTGTTTTCCTTTCTACTTATCAACTTAACTCATATAAAGGGGCATTTTTGGGCAGACTGGATGGACCATAAAGGTCTTCTTTTGCCATCATCTAGTATGTTACTATGATATGATGTCTAAATCTGATTTTGGGTGTTTTGCTGAAAACATCCAAAAATCAAGTGATGAGCATAGCCACTTTTGAAACTGAAAACCCTATCTTTTTGTTTTGAAAATGGCCATTTCCTAAACATTTTGGGACTGGTATTCCAACTGCAAGAGGAGTCAGGCTGCCTCCTGCAGTTGGCGCTGAGTCTGGATATTCATATAGTAACATATAGTAGATGACGGCAGAAAAAGACCTGCACGGTCCACCCAGTCTGCCCAACAAGATAGACTCACGTGTCATTTTTTGTGTATACCTTACCTTGATTTGTACCTGTCTTTTTCAGGGCACAGACCGTATAAGTCTGCCCAACACTATCCCCACCTCCCAACCACCTGCCCCGCCTCCCACCACCGGCTCTGAGTCTGGATATTCAATGCTGGGCCATTTCTGGTGACTGGCATTGAATATCCAGGTGTTTTTTGGCCGGTTTAAACTTAACCGGCAAAGCAGATATTCAGCATCGGCCAGTTAAGTTTAAACCAGCCAAAGTTATTCCAGCTATTTTGGTGGCCTAATACGGCTACCAAACTTAGCCGGTGATGCGCTGAATATTGGCACATAGCCGGTTATATCTTGGTGATATGACCGAATATCCGCTAAGTGCCAGCTATCTCTCGCTGAATATTGCCAGATAGCTGGTTAGGTGCCATTTAACTAGCCAGGAGCTGTTCCTGGCCAGTTAAATGTCTTTTAAAATCAGCTGGTTTGTGCTCAATGTATTTTTCTTCTGTGACCATTTTTGAAAGAAAAAAAAAAGTCCAAGAGAAAAACTCACAAAAGCAAGCCATTGGGATGTATGGGGGAGGGGCAACATTCTTAGTAGACTGGCCACTCAGACATCCTAGTAGAGCAATGGAGTACCCTAGGGGCACTACAGTGCACTTCACATAAAAGGTCCCAGGTACTCATCTCATTGTTACCCACTTATTTTTTTTTGTTACATTTGTACCCCGCGCTTTCCCACTCATGGCAGGCTCAATGCGGCTTACATGGGGGGCAATGGAGGGTTAAGTGACTTGCCCAGAGTCACACGGAGCTGCCTGTGCCTGAAGTGGGAATTGAACTCAGTTCCTCAGGACCAAAGTCCACCACCCTAACCACTAGGCCACTCCTCGTATTGTATTGTATGCTGAGCCCTCCAAAAATCATCAAAAGCCTACTGTACCCAACTGTACACCACTTCAACAGCCCTTGGGGCAGTAGGCATCAACTGTATATGGGTACAGTAGGTTTTTGGTGGGTTTTTGAGGGCTCACACTTTCCACCACAAGTGGGTTATGGGCCTGGGTCCCCTTCTCTACAGTGTACTGCACCAAGAACTAGGCTACTCCAGGGACCTGTTTGCTGCTCTAATAGGCCTGGTTATAACATCTGATGCTGTCATATAGGCTAGTATGTACTGTTTCTTTCCCATCTTTGGGGAGTGGGAGGGGATCAGTAACCACTAGGCAAATAAGGGGGTCATGCCTTTATCCCTCCAGTGGTCATCTGGTCATTTAGGACGTTTTGTGACTTAGTCGTGATTGAAACAGCTCTAAACCAAAACGTCTAACTTTTAGCCATGGACATTTTTGTTTTATTCCATTATGGCAGAAAAATGTCCCACGTTCTGGGATTGCCCTAATTCTGCCCCCAATATGCCCCCGACATGCCCTCTTGTGATTTGGACGCACTGCAGACAACATGCATAGAAAAACATCTTTACAATGTGTTTCAAAAATAGCAATTTAGAGGACTTGGATTTTAAAAAACGTCCATCTGTTGCTTTGTACCGCTTTTGGACATTTTTCTGTTTCAAAAATGAGCCCCACAGTCTCTTCACTGTTGCCAAATGGCAACTATTATGTTATGGAAAGAGAAATGCTTAATCTCACTTGCCAATCAAGGCCATGCCAGTATTTTACTGTGTTAATCCCTTTGCTAATGAAGTTTAATTATTTCTGTTTAGGCCCAGTGAAGTAGCAGAGCAGAAACAGGGCTACGAGATTATGAAGGCATGCCAAATATGATTCTAGCATTGTATCCTGTTCCTTCAGCCACAGGGATGCCCTTCCTCTCTACGATTCTCTTCCTCTCTACGATTCTCTTCCTCTCTATGATTCCCTAATGTGTCTGTACACACGAACCTTATTCTACCACAACATTAATGTATTTGTTCATACCGGAATTGGCGAACGCCTTTACGGTACAATGTAAGCCACATTGAGCCTAAAAATAGGTGGGAAAATGTGGGATACAAATGTAACAAACAAATAAATAAATAAATGAAAGGAATTTAAGACATTGGTAGTGGCCTTTTCTGATTACATGTAGAATGACATCAGGCTCTAGAAGCATGTTATATTCACTGTTGATCATCAATGCTTTATGCTAGCTACGGTACTGGCCTATAATTGGGTGGTTGGAGAAGGAAGCGTCAAAGGGTTCAGAGCCAGAAAGGGGAGCTAAGTCTTCTGCATGATAAAAGAAGATAAGAATTCAGGTGAAATGAAAATAATATTTGCCTTTCTGTTCATATACCTCTGCAGAAACACACAGAGGCAGTGCTCTGCAAACAGGAGTCAGCTCGCAAACAGAACAGACCAGCAGATGTAGGAATATGAAGTTTATTAAGTACAAGCACCCGACATGGCCACATTTCACATTTAAAAAGGCTGCATCAGGGATAAGACTGTTAATTCAACATCTAAAATAAATTAAAAGAAAAATCAATACATAAATCAAATCAATGTACATAAAAATCTGCTCCCCCCCCCCCCCCCCCCCCGATTTTCAGCCAGTGGTGGGCAGCGTGGTTAAAGCCCACCACTGGTACTGAACCCAGATATTCAATGCCTGGTTTTTTTTTTGGAAAACAGCATTGAATATCTGGTTTCATTTTTGCCTACCAGCTGATAACTAGTTAAGTCAATATTCAGCACTATCTGGCCATCGGCTAGCGTATAAAAATAGGACAGCTATTTATGCATCCTATTTATGCACTAACCTTGCCCGGTTAGCAATATAGAGTCCTAAGTGTGACCCACACTGAAACGCCCTCTAGAGCGTTGGCTCCCGGTGATGCGCTAACCGTGAATATTCAGCACAGATAATCGGTTATCTCCCACTGAATATTCGCAGATAGCCAGTAATGTGCCATTTAACTGCTCAGCAGCCATTGCCAACTAGTTAAATCACTTTGAATATCAGGTCCTTTGGTTATATAAATAAATCATGATAAAATCATAAGACAATAAAACTTTAAGAAATAATATACATGCACAGTGTAATCAATCTTATAAATAAACTGTATATGGGTGTAGCTATGGTGTGGTGTGGTCCAGGGCTTAATTTGTGCCAGAACAGGGTGAAATGGCATTCTGGCACCTCTTGCAATCAGGAAGTGATGTCATATTGCACCATCCAGTATTCCCCTTGGCCAATCCCTCCCCCCCCCCCCCCAGCCTGGCTATTCTCCAACCTTTCCCCTTCCCAGTCAGCAATTCACATCTTCCACTCAGTACCCCTATTTACCCATGGAGTTTTAAAACTTTTCTTCTATTGTAGAGGTCACTGGCAGCAAGCAGTGATGCACATGCGCTACTCACAGCTAACTCTACAGCCTTCCATCTGGCATATTTCCTGTTTCTGCATAGGCAGGAACAGGAACTGCATCGGAGGTAAGGCTGTGGGATCAGTTGCAAGCAGTGTGCTTGAGTCGCTGTTTGCTGCCCGTGACCTCTACAATAGAATGAAAGCTTTAAAGGTACATGGGAGAGGGTGGTACACACTGAGAATCAGGGAGAGATGCCAATCACTGGCTGGGGAGGGGACAAAGGATGAGATGCTGTAGCATGTTGGGGGTGGGAGGAAGGCAGCAGGGAAGATAGTGAGATGTTGACTGGGTGGTGGAAGTCAGCAGAAAATATAGATGGTGAGATGCTGACTGGGGGTGGAGGACAGCAGAGAAGATAGAAGGCGAGTTGCTGACTGCGAGGGAGAAGAAGGAGAAGGGGTGGAGAGAGATGACAAGATGCTGGCTGCGAGGGGAAAAGAGGAGAAGTTCTATAGAGAGAGGGGACAAGATGTTAACTAAGAGGGGAAAGGAACATATAGAGAAGAAGGGCAAGATGGTAAATATGAGGTGGAAGGAGGAGAAGAAATGGAGAGACAAGGTGGGATGTTGACTATTGGGAGGAAGGAAGAGATGAAACAGAGAGAGGGGGAGATGCTGACTGTGGGGAAGGAAGAGGAGAAAGACTGGAAATGCTGACTATGATGGAGCCATTTGGGAGAGCCCATGGGAAGTGAAGCCTTAAAACAAACACCATCATAGTAAAACAAAAGATAATACAAATCTCTAGAAGTAGACAATAGACATTAAACAAGTGGCATAACAATTAGCCAAAACTAAAAGCAAGATGGAAAAAAAAATAAGTTTTTGTCATCTTCCTAAAGAACAAAAGATGAGCCTCTGGGAAAGAGCTCATAGCATTGGACCTGCAATTGAAAAGTCACATTTCCACAAGATAATAACATTGAACAGAAAGAATATCTATTACGCCATGTGCTCATGACTGTAAAGATTCAGGTGGTTTATAATAGGAACCAGAAGATTTAAAATATATCACAATATAATACTTTGAAAATTATTAGGACCATTTTGAACTTCATACATCAGATAATGGATAACCAATGTAAATCTCATAAACAGATCAGTATATTATCCAAAATATTTTATTGAAGATACTGTATGTAAGACTGTCTTATATATGGTATCTTCAATAAAGTATTTTGGATAATATACTGATCTGCTTGCTCATTTTCCATGTTGGATTTTGCAGATCGTTTGCCTTGCTGTTTTCCGGGAATCTCATAAACAGGAAATAATATGTTCAAAACAGCAATAGCCACATTTTGTACCAGCTGTAGTAAAATCAAGGAAAAAACAGGTAAGATGAAATAAACAGAATTGCAATATTTCAGTGCAGAACTACAGTAAGTAGGGACTGAAGAATGGTCCTTAACAAGAGCTTAGAAAGAGTTCTGGACCATGGCCTTAATATGAGGATGCACAGAGAATCATCACACCCAGATTATGCACTCCAATTTAAATTAGATGTTAGATCCTTCAATAAAAAAGATAAATTGGATAGTTAGGCAAAACTGTGAGACTGGCAATTAACATCTCAGATTTATTCAAGTTCAGTGACAGTCTATTTGGAAATATCCCAGGAACTTTATTACTGTTATGAACAAAGTATAATCAACTGAGCCATGAATTGGTAAGAAAAGGTGAGTATCATCAGAGTAAAGATAATATTCTACAACGAGGGTGTATGGTAATATTTAATAGTACTGCAGACGAGATAGAACCTTGTAGAACCCATATGAACCATTGTTGACTTTCTCACCAACTTTTACCTGCCATGATTTGTTTTTCAAAAAAGATGTAAGTCAATGAAGACAAACAACAAACTTTTCACAAAAAAATGGATAGTCAGACGAAAGGAGTGGAAGGGTCTTAACAAAAGAACCAGGAGGACCTGGAGTCCAATAGGTAAGGAAGGTCAATTTATTTATAAAATCCAAACAACATGGGCAGATGCAAATCTTCAAGTTCAGCATACAGGATACGCATTTCACCAGTACCCAACACAGGCTGCGTTTCAGCAAAAATATGGCTTCATCTGGCTTTCAAAATCTTTACAGCATCACATTTTGTATACTGACTGTGTACTGCTAAGGTTCTATGGACAGAAGGCAACATGCTGCTCAGCATGGTAATATGATGGCCATCAGATTTTCCTTTGTGCAATGCACAGGACCCTTGTATAAGGCATATTTTGTGTTGGGTAAGGTTATCAAACAGGTAGAAAAGGCAATAGTCAAAGCCAGAAGGATGTTCAGGTACATAGGGAGAGGAATGGCCAGCAGAAGAAAAGAGCTTTTAGTGCCTTTGTATAAGTCTCTGGTGAGGCTCTTTTTAGAATACTGTGCAATTCTGGAGACCACTACTAAAAAAAGAAGTAAATGGGATGAAGTTGCTCCAGGGGGCAGCTACAAAATTGGTCACTGGACTCTGTCGCAAAGCATCTGATGACAGACTTAAGGCTCTCAATATGTATACATTGAAAGAAAGGTAGGAGAGAGGGGATATTTTAAGCACTATTGAAGTCACACACTATGCTGTACCTGTAATGCATCATTACTATCTCACCTAATTGTTAACTGTAAGCCACTTTGAGCCAAAACTTGTTTTGGGGCAATAGTGTGATACAAAATTGAATAGATAAATAAATAAAGAACAGTGAGCAAAAAACTTAGAGGAGCAGCTGCAAAGGTCAAAAATTTAAATCAGGCGTGGATGATGTTCAAAAATATTATTCTGGGAGCCCAGGCCAAATATATTCCATGTATTAAAAAAGGAGGAAGGAAGACCAAATGACAGCCAGCATGGTTAAAAAGTGAGGTGAAGGAAGCTATTAGAGCTAAAATAAAATCCTTCCGAAAATGGAAGAAGGATCCAAGAAGACCTACCTTGATCCTTGAAGGCCGCCCTGGTGGTGTAGTGGCCTCTGCAGCTGTGGGGGCAGAAAAGAATCCCACTCTTTCTTGCTCTCTGTCGCTCCTCCATCTCCCTTTCTCTTCTGTGCCACGGGTGGCACCACCGTATTTTTAAAATGGCTGCTGAGGCTTCTGGTGGCAGTCTCGGCAGCCATTTTGAAAACCCAGAGCCGCCGCCCGCAGCACAGAAGAGCAAAGCGGAGACGGAGCAGCGGCAAACGGTTGGAAACAGTGGGATCCTTTCTTGCTCCCGCAGCCGCAGAGGCCACTACACCACCAGGGCAACCTTCAAGGATCCGAAGTACATAAGTATTGCCATACTGGGACAGACTGAACGTCCATCAAGCCCAACATCCTGTTTCCAACATCGATCAATCCAGGTCACAAGTACCTGGCAAGATCCCAGAACAGTACAATACATTTTATGCTGCTTACTCTAGAAATAAGCAGTGGATTTTCTCCAAGTCTATTTACTAATGGTCTATGGAGTTTTCCTTTAGAAAGCCATCCTTTTTTAAACCTCACTAAGCTAACCGCTTTTACTATATTCTGTGACAACGAATTCCAGAGTTTAATTACACGTTGAGAGAAGAAATATTTTCTCTGATTCATTTTAAATTTACTACTTTCTAGCTTCATTGTGTGCCCCCTAGTCCCAGTATTTTTGGAAAGAGTAAACAAGTGAGTCACTTCTACCCGTTCAACTCCACTCATTATTTTTTAAACCTCTGTCCTATCTCCCCTCAGGTGTCTTTTCTCCAAGCTGAAGAGCCCTAGCCACTTTAGCCTTTCCTCATAGGGAAATTGTCCCATCCCCTTTATCATTTTCGTTGACTTTCTCTATACCTTTTCTAATTCCACTATATCAAGGTAGGTCTTCTTGGGAGGGTTGTAGTGTGTGGAGGATGGCGGCTGTAGTATGTGGGAGGGGGATGGTGGCATTACTGCAGCGGCAGCGATGGCTGTGCAGGTTTTGGCACAGTATAAGTCATCAGAAGGACAAAATATAAGAAAATCAAGGAACTTCATTAGGGGCTTACAGCCCATTTAGTTATGATTAAGCAAATGAGAGATCAGCATGAAAGAAAATATTTGAATTATTTTGACTTTCTGAAAACCACTTGTCCCTGAAACATGCTCAAAACAGAATAATCCATTTGTGCAAAAGGGATGATGTGAAGATGTGATTCCATGTGCTCCAATTAAAGGAGAGTTTAATTTTACTTCCAATCTTTAGAACGCCAGGTTTCCCAAGGCAGATTACAGCAACAGTTACTGTAAGATGAACCCATCAGTAAACAGGATATCCTCACTGAAATTTGGCCATATATTACTGTATTGTATAGAACAGTGTAGAAAAAGGAGCAGAAAATACAGCCTTCATCAGTGCTGTTTCCACCAGCTACAATACTTTTTAAGCAGTTTTAGTAATATTCAATTTTATTTCGTGATATAAATTGGGAAGCTTTAAAATAAATTAACAAGTTGTTGAGTGAAAAAAAAATAAAACCTTTTGTTCTTCACCTTTTAAGGCACTGGGATGAAAAAGGGGGTGGGGTGGGAGAAGGGGGAGGGAGAAGAGCGGAGATGTGGGGGGGGGGGGGGCACCAGAGACCCTAGCACCGGCCCTGCTGCACAATTTCTGTTTTTGCTTGTTTCAAGCCTAATGAAAACCAAGGGTTGAAGTAGTTCTCATAGCAAAGACTTGGTGAAGTGGAATGTCCTTATTACAGAGATCAAAAAGTACATGAAAACAGAGTCTAAAGACCCCCCTCCCCCATATCATTTGCAGTATGATTGCAGTATGCTCAAATTTAGATGATAAACTGTGGGGTTTATTTTGTATTAGTTCTATATTTATACTAAGTATTTTCGGTAGTTCAAGGTAAAACAGTGTACTGTGGTGTCCATTTAGTTTTGAATAACCTGGAAATTGCTATGTTTTGCTTTAATAATAGCACTTTTGTCCCTCTCAGTTGCGGTAAGTGCTATTTCAGCCAGGTTTTCAACCTAAGCTAAGTGGCAGAGCAACAGCCAAGAATGAAAACATATTTCAGGCTTCTCAGCCACATGACATGATCATGTTCCCCGCATGTATCCAATTCTGCCTGATTCATCAGTAAGATATAAAACAGACTGACTTATACTCCCCCACATGTGTTAAAAAGCATTCTGGATATCCTCCAATCTGTGCTGCAGGAATAATATACTCAAATCAAGATGTGCAGTAAAATACAGGTGGGAACAGCTTTCTGTGCTTTAAGGGGTTGTGTCCGGATTGAAAGCAGGCGTAACCAGACAGGAAATGATATCAGCTTGTGCTCATCTCCTGGAAGGTGACCTGTCTGTGACCTAAGAATGCTCAGTGGTCTAGGCAAAAGATTCCAGCAGCTGAAACTTTCTCTAGAAAATGTTTGTATTATGGATTGCCATAGCATTGCAAAACACTGGGACATCAGGCTGGCTTCCTTTTTATCCTTTTCAAAACAAATCATTGCTGTATTTGTGTCAAGGTGCATACATATTGTTGTATTAAAATGTGGCATTAGATAACTTTGTAGGCAAAAAGCAAACTTGCATACAAATATTACACATTTAACAATGAACATGTAACCTCCTTGTAGGTGAATACAGATCAAGATTCTTCTGGATCAGTTGTGCAGTGAGAAAACTTAGGAATGTCTACAAATGTATTTATCAGAGACAGATAATTCTTCATTGCAATACATAAAACTGACGTTGGTACCATGTACTAAACATACATTCATCAAGACAAAAACACTAGACAGAACAAGAGTTATAGCTGATTCTTAGAACTGTAAAATTTCAAAAGCTTTATACGTGCAAACATTTCAAATAGTTAACTGAGGGAATGCAACATTTCATAGAAAATGGAAACAGACTTGAAGACACTAACACATGTTCTGCTTGAGAAATGTGATTTATGTTGCAGTGTCGAAAGTAACTATGTCTGATCTCATACCTCAGAACATGTGGGTTCTTTTCTCAAAACTTTAAAAGTGATACATTTTCAGAACATGTGATTTTGCCTTTTGGAACAGAACATCAAACACATAATAATATACAAGGACATAGATAGTCTTGAAATCTCATGTAACTTCTGTTCATACTTTTCTAGTCGATCAAATGAAGAGTATCACAACCTATACAGAATTTTCAAGATTAGATGCCACAACTGCTAGCAAGAAAAGGATCTTAGAAGTGTAGGTATGAAAACAAGATGAATACTACATACTTTAGGAGGCTAAGCAAAAATAAAAATCATGGTTATAGATCACAGAAAGGGACATAATCGAACGGGGCTGGCCATCAATATCGGCGGCCATCTTTAAGGCCGGCCACGTAAAGTGGCGTCCCGACCATATTATCGAAACAAGATGGCCGGCCATCTTTTGCTTCGATAATACATTCGGAGCCAGCCAAATGTCAACATTTGGGCCGGCTTTAGAGATGGCCGGCATTGGTTTTCAGCGATAATGGAAACTAATGGCACTGATCTGAAGCCCGGCCAAATGCAAGCCATTTGGTCGTGGGAGGAGCTAGCATTTGTAGTGCACTGGTCCCCCTCACATGCCAGGACACCAACCGGGCACCCTAGGGGTCACTGCAGTGGACTTCACAAATTGCTTCCAGGTGCATAGCTCCCTTACCTTGTGTGCTGAACCCCCAAATCCCCCCAAAACCCATTACCCACAACTGTACACCACTACCATAACCCTTAGGGATGAAGGGGGGCACCTACATGTGGGTACAGTGGGTTTTGGGGGGGTTTGAGGGCTCCCATTTACCACCACAAGTGTAACAGGTAGGGGGGGGATGGGCCTGGGTCCACCTGCCTGAAGCGCACTGCACCCACCAAAAACTGCTCCAGGGACCTACATACTGCTGTCATGGAGCTGGGTAAGACATTTGAATCTGGCATAGAGGCTGGCAAAAAAATGTTTTGTAATTTTTGTGTGTGTGTGTGGGAGAGGGTTGGTGACCACTGGGGGAGTAAGGGGAGGTCATCCCCCATTCCCTCCGGTGCTCATCTGGTCAGTTGGGGCACTTTTTTGAGGCTTGGTCATAAATAAAATGGGACCAAGTGAAGCCAGCCAAATGCTCGTCAGGGCCGGCTTTCTTTTTTCCATTATCGGGCGAATCCGGTCATCTCGTAACCACGCCCCCGTCCCGCCTTCTGTACCCTGTCGACATGCCCCCTTGAAGTTTGGCCAGCTCCGTGACGGAAAGCAGTTGAAGCCGGCCAAAATCGGCTTTCGATTATACCGATTTGGCCGGGTTTAGGAGATGGCCGGCCATCTCCCGATTTGTGTCGGAAGATGGCCGGCCTTCTCGTTGGAAAATAAGCAGGAGAGAATCCAAAATAATAAAATCAAGAATTGACTTGAAATGAAAATTCCTATTTGTAGAAAACATTACATGAACATGATCTAAAATCATCTTACCAACAGGCTGAGGTATTCTGTCACATATTTTGGCTCATATATCACAACAAGGAATAGAGAGTACTAATACTATTTCCAGTCAGTTCTGTGAAGTTTAGCATTTTCTATTCAAAGAAATTAGAGGGTTTTTTTGTGCCAGTGATGATAAATAGCCCATTGATTTTCCTCAACCCTTGTTTTTGAAAACAATTTTCTGGGTTGGTGGTTGGGCTCATTTCAGAGGCTTCCCCTCCTTCTTCTTATTTAAAACTTTATGCACTTCACAGAACCATAGTCTTCTGAAAGTTCTATTTGCCACTATTTCAGAGACATATTTTGGCTCACCCATAAACATGAATCATAAGTTCTAGAAGAAAAATACTTCCATCAATCGGCTTATTGAATTCTGCTGTTCCTGAAAGAAGTCCATCAGAATATGTAAGTGCCTTCACATTTTGCTATTATAGCATTCTGTATGCTAAAGCACCTGAAGACACTCAGTAATTACTCAAAGGTGCAGAGAAAGACAAATCAAATCCCAGCTGTATTTCAAGCATCTCAATCCAGGAATGCCAAGTAAAGACATTAGAAAGTGAGAAAACTGTAACAAATAGTCAAGATTTCTCTCTTTGAGAGCAACGCAGGTAACAAAAAGCTCTGAAATAATCAGAATTCCTATGGTACTTAAACTACCTAATGAGAGGTATGGCAAGCTGTCTGAACAGAATTAGCGGCTGTTTTACTAAGGCGTGTAGGGGCCTACATGCATCCAACGCACGTCAATTTGAAACTACCTCCTGGCTACCATGAACCCCGGGCGGTAATTCCATTTTTCACACACCTCCCGTGGGAGGTGGTGGAAATGAAAATGGTAACGGAATTCAAACATGGGTGGAATAAACATAAAGGAATCCTGTTCAGAAGGAATGGATCCGCAGGAGCTTAGTCGAGATTGGGTGGCAGAGCCAGTGGTGGGAGGCGGGGCTGGTGGTTGGGAGGCGTGGATAGTGCTGGGCAGACTTATACGGTCTGTGCTGGGGCTGGTGGTTGGGAGGCGGAGAAAATGCTGGGCAGACTTATATGGTCTGTGCCAGAGCTGGTGGTGGGAAGTGGGGCTGGTGGTTGGGAGGCGGGGATAGTGCTGGGCAGACTTGTACGGTCTGTGCCCTGAAGAGGACAGGTGCAAATCAAGGTAGGGTATACACAAAAGGTAGCACATATGAGTTTATCTTGTTGGGCAGACTGGATGGACCGTGCAGGTCTTTTTCTGCTGTCATCTACTATGTTACTATGTTACTATGTCTAATATGAGCAGCAGAAAATATTTTTTATTTTCTACTGCATGGCGCTAACCAGTCAGTAATCAGCAGTGTACATGCACTGACGATTATCACCATTTAACAACTTGTGAGACTTTACCACTAAGTCAATGGGTGGCAGTAAGGTCTCAGGCCCAAAATGGATGCACGCCAATTTTTATTTTGCCGCACGTCCATTTTCAGTCAAAAAAGGCCTTTTTTGCAGATGCACTGAAAATGGACCTGCGTGCGTCCAATACATGCACCTACAACAGCGCAGGCCATTTTTCAGCGCACCTTAGTAAAAGTACCCCTTAGTTTGAGATAATCTGCTCAGCCTTATCCCTGCATCCAATAACAACTCAAGGAATCATAATAGGAATCAAAGATTTTAAATGCCTGATAAATCTACTAGAAAATTATGCAATTATTATCCATTTTAAAAGGATTTAGATACCTAATTTTGGGGTCCTTTTAGTAAAGGGCTTTAAGCCCTAATTCACACTTAACTTGGAGAAAACAGACGCAAAAGGAGCTAAAGAATTTTGTGGCAATTTGTTTGTGTGCACTATGCATGCATTAACAATTTAAAAAATATATTTTTGTAAGGAGCATTTCGTGGTGAGAGAATGTCAGTTCCCACGTTATCCAGCTAGCACATTTGCATTAGTGCATACGAAACTGGATAATTCAGGATTAATGTGGGAGCATTTAGCACCTTGTAAATATGAGATTCTGTATAATTTTTTTGCAGGTGCTATGCGCTAATGGGAATGTTAGCGCATGACCTGCAAAAAGAAAAAAATAATGCCCGACTTTAATGTCATGATAAATCTGAGCTTAGTGTGCAGTTTCACGTTAGAACACTCTAAACCCAGATTTTACCACGCCTTAGGAAAATGGCCACTTTGGGCTCTTAAATTGGTCCCCATGAAAATTTGCTATAGATGAATAGAAGCTTGACTTTTTAAAATATCAGCCTCAGTGTAACTTATGTTAGACCTGTAGTATGAGATGCAAAAGTAAAAGCAATTCTGTGGAAAAGTTTTTTAAAAATTTGGCATATTGCCCCTTTGGATCTTTAAAAATAAATCCAAGGAAGATTTTGAAAATGTTTCAGCTTTGCAAAAATTTTGTCAATTTTGAGATATCTCTCAATTAAAAAAAAAAGCAGTAGGTGTCCTTTTACTAAGGTGCACTGAAACATGACCTATGCTGTTGTAGACGCGTGTATTGGATGTGTGCAGGTCCATTTCTCAGCATGTCTACAAAAAAGGCCCTTCTTTTGGCCAAAAATGGACATGTGGCAAAATAAAAATTGATGTGCATCCATTTTGGGCCTGAGACCTTACTGCCACCCATTGACTTAGCGGTAAGGTCTCACACATTAATCGGGCGGTAATCATCAGCGTGCATATACTGCTGATTACCACCCAGTTAGCCCCACGTGGTAGAAAATAAAAAATATTTTCTGCTGCCCGTATGGGACGCAAATAAAAAATGGAATTGCTGCCCGGGGCTCGTGGTAGCCAAATGGTAGTTCCAAATTGACATGCATTGGATGCACATAGGCATCTACGTGCCTTAGTAAAAGGGCTCTGTAACTTTTTTTAAAAAATTTACATTTCTTTCAGATTTTTCCCAAATCTTACAGTTTTTTATAGCAGATTAGAAGAAAATTGAAAAATGCTATCAAGCAGGCTGATATTTATTTGAGTTCACTTCTAATTGTTTGCACATCTTTAGTCTTATTTTATCATCCTCACTTCAATATTCCCTTATCGCTTGTTTGTCCTGTTTGTCCTAATTAGATTGTAAGCTCTGTCGAGCAGGGACTGTCTCTTCATGTTCAAGTGTACAGCGCTGCGTACATCTAGTAGCGCTACAGAAATGATAAGTAGTAGTAGTAGTCTCACCACCACAGCAACTACAATCTATCAACATCACACCTTCATTTAAGGTGTGCCTTATAAAAAGTTTCTTTGTCCTTACACATTTTCATCTTCTGTTTTCTTAACAATTTAATTCAAAATAAAGCATAGGTCTGTTTCACTGTTCTGTTCAACATACTCTGCACTTTCCACATGAAAGAATTGTAGAAATATTCAAATAGTAATCAAGGATACAACCCCCCCCCCCCCCCCCAAATCTTGATTGCATATGACTTCACACCTTTTGTCATAGCAAATAAATTAACTCATACCCCTGTTTACTAAGCTGCAATATAGCACGTTAGCATTTTTAACATGCGTTAACCATGTACGCGCATTTAACTGTGTACATGCCTACAATATCCCTATAGGTGCCTACATGGTTAGCGTGCACACTAATTGTAGGTGCGTTAAAAATGATAATGTGCCATACTAAAAAGGGCCCTCAGTTTCCAAAAGTTGGCTTTACAAGGTCCATAATAATTTAAATAAAGCCCAGCTGTGTCCATTCACAGTAGTTTAGTTGACTGATGTGTGATGTGAATCTGAAGCAAAATAAAAAGTCTGAACATGCTAAACACAAAGCTGCAGAAAAACTTGCATAAAGTTATTCAAAGGTAAACAAAGAGGGAAGACTATAAGAAACTAGTAAAAAAAAAAAGCCACTTTCTGAAAGAAATGAAACGGGCGCTAGCAAGGTTGTCCTGTAATGGCAATTATGTTTTTAAGGGAACTGTTAGGAGAGAGTATCTGTGAGAGAGAGTGAGTGACTATGTGTCAGAGAGTGAATGAGTATGTGTCAGAGAGTGAGTATGTTTGAGAAAGAGTGTGTGTCAGAGAGAGAGAGAGAGAGAGAGAGAGTGTGATTGAGAGAGAGAGAGAGAGACAGAATGTGTGTGTGTCTGTCTGTGTGAGTGAGTGAGTGAGAGAGTGTAGTGTGTGTCCCCTGTGCACCAATTATGCTCTCTCCCCTGCATTCATCCATATGCAGCAAACTTCCTCTGTGCCCTGCTCCCTGGCTTCATCCATCCATGTGCAGCATCTCTCCCCTGCCCCCTCCATTCATCGTGGTGCAGCAATTCTCCTCTGTCCCTTGCCCCCCCCCCCCCCCCCCCCACATGTGCATCAACTCTGCATTCTACCCTGGCCTCTCCTCCATTGACCCATATCCAGGGCCCACCTCCCTCCATCTCTCTCCCCTCTGAGTTCCAGGCCCCCTCCCTACCTCTCTGTGTGCCCTCCCAGTTTCAGGCCCCCCTCCCCCCTCCCCTTTGAGTTCCAGGACCCCCCTCCCCCTCCACTTTGAGTTCCAGGACCCCCTCCCCCCTTCCCTTTGAGTTCCAGGACCCCCTCCCCTTTGAGTTCCAGGACCCCCTCTCTTCCCCTTCAAGTTCCAGGATCCCCTCCCTCCCCCCCATCCCCTCGAGTTCCAAGATCCCCTCCCTCCCACCCGAGTTCCATGCCCCCCATTCTTGTTCAAGTTCGACACCCCCATGCCTCCCTCCCTCCCTCCCCTTCAAGTTCCAGGATGACCCCCCCTCCCCTTCAACTTGCAGGACACCCCCCCTCCCTCCGAGGTCCACGCCCCCCTCTCTGACGTAAATCCCCCGCGCCTCCCTCCGTCTCTCTCTCTGAAGCACGACCTGTCCTCCAGCAGCCCCTTGCCTTCCTAAGTGCTGGCTGTATTTTAAAAATTCTTACCTTGGGGTGCGGCGTCCACAGTGAAGGCGAGCGGCGCTTCACACTGCCTTCGCATGTGTCTCAGCTTTGCCCCTGGTCCTGCCCTTCCGGAAACAGGAAATGACTAATTTGTCATTCTAAAAGAGAATAGAAAGAGGACAGGGGTATGGTCGAGCTACCTCCAAAATCACACATGGTGTGGTGTCAAGTCTAGTTGGGGTTTAAACCAAAGCACAGCTTGTGACAATTGAAAAGGCCTGATGGTTAATCTTAAAGTCTGGTATACAGTGGCTTTCCTAGGCTGGCTGACACCTGGGGCAGATCGCCGATGCGCCCCCCCCCCCCGGGTACAGCGCCCTCCCCCCCTGCAAAATTACCCCCCCCCCCCCCAGGTGCAGCACGACCCCCATGGGTGCATTTTTACCTGCTGGGGGTGGGGGTGCCGCACGCCTGTCGGCTCCAAGTCCGCTCGTTCCCTGCTGCTCCCTCTGCCCCGGAACAGGAAGTAACCTGTTCCGCGCAGAGGGAGCAGCAGGGAGGGAACGAGCGGACTTGGCCAACAGGTGCGCGGCACCCCCCAGCGGCATGCACCCAGGGCGGACCGCCCCCAACGCCCCCCCCCCCCTTGGTACGCCACTGCTGGTACATTTACTCCTTCGTGTCCATTAAGCTTCATTTCATATAATGCAATACAAGGAATTTTGTTGCATCACATGAATCTAGTTGTGGTGCCCTCTATTTTATTTATATAATGATGGTGGGAAAGGAGGAGCAGGGGAATTATTCTTAAAAATAGCTAAGTTTCAAGTTAATGCATCTCCTTTAAATGTAAGAGTTTATTCAATTGTGTTACTGAACCAGGAGCGTAGCTACCACTGAGCGATTCTGGAAATATGACCAGGGCCACCCAATGGTAGGGACCGCCTGAAGCTCCCACCTACAGGTCTGGCATCCCTACCTTCCTCTCTCCCTCTCCTTCTCCTCCTCTCCTGTGACTGGCCTGGCATCTCTCCATCCCCCCACCCTATGTCTCTGACTTCTCCCTAGTGCTGCAGCAGATGGCCAGCATCGGCAGAGACAGCCCTGAAAATTAATGATCTTCAGCCAGTAGGGCCTTTCCTCTGCTGTGTTCTGCTCTCTGATGCAACTTCCTATGGGCGGAGTACAGCACAGAAAAGGCCCCATTAGTGGGAGACAGTCAGTTTTCAGTGCTGCTTCTGCTGGTGCCAGCCACCTGCTGCAGCACCGGGGAGATGCCAGAGAGATAGGGGAGGAGGGGGAATGGTGGGCAGGACAGAAGCTGGGGATCAAAGGGGGAGAGAGAGAGAGAGAGAGAGCAAAGGGGAATGGGAAAAGAGGGGGACTAATGCTGGACCTGGGGGGTGGCAGATGGAACAGTAAGAAAGACTTTGACCAAAGGTGAGAGAGAAGAGAGGGGCAGATGCTAGACTAGGGGGGGGTGGAGAACAGAAGGAAGACAGAAAACAGACAGACAGAGACCTGGACCAAATAGGATGGAGAAGAGAGGAGGCAGATGCTGGACTGCGGAGGGGGGGAGGTGTACAACAGATGGAAGAGAGAGAGAGAGAGATCTGACCAAAGGGGAGGGAGAAAATAAGCAGCAGGTGCTGAACTGGGGAGGGAGGGAATATAGAGAGACTGGACCTAGAGAAAGAGGAGTAGAGATGCTGGACCACAGGAGGGAGGTAGAGAGAGATACCACATCATGGAGGGTAAGGGGTGCAGGAGGAAGGGAAGAGAGAAGCAGGGATACAGATGAGATGCTAGCTGTGGAGGAAGCATAAGGACATGGACACAGAGGGGCAATATTAGATACAAGGGGAGAAATAAGGACACAGAGGAGAGATGCTGAACATGGTGGGGGCAGGATAGAAAAGAAGAAATACTGGATTGGATGGATAGGAACACACAGAAAAGATGGATGGTGGACATAGAGAGAGACCCTGGAGAGAATTAAGGAAAAAAAAAACAGAAAAAAAAGCAGAAGAGACACTAGAACCAAAATGTTGCTTAAGCAATAAAGGTAGAAAAAAGGTAGTTTATTCTTAATTTATTAACTGTAATATGCCAGTTTTGGAAAATGTGAATCCCCCCCCCCCCCCAATCCCTACCACTTAGGGAGCAATGGTGTTATAGGGGACCCACCTCAATTTTTCTGCCCTGGACCCATTCAGTACTAGCTACGCCACTGTACTGAACCACTCCCCATGTTCTTCAACTTAACCAGTTCCCATACAAAGGGATACGTCTAGAAGTGCTTCATAACATAAGGAGTCAGCGGCATTATTACCAACTTATTCCAGAGGGAAAGAGGATGGGACTTGATATACCACTTTTCTGTGTTTTTTGCAGTTTATGTAGTATACACAGGTACTTATTTGTACCTGGGGCAATGGATGGTTAGGTGGTTTGCCCAGAATCACAAGGAGCTGCAGTGGGAATTAGAAACCCAGTCTCCCTCCCCCCCCCCCCCCCCCCGGATCGCAGGTCCCTCCTTCTCCCCCATCAAAATCTGCTGCACTAACCACTAGGTTACTCTATACACTGGAAAAAAGGTCAATAGAAACCGAACATTTAAATAAAGTATTGTCATCTGTATATATGGAGAATGTATATGTTTTCTTGTTATAGTCAACACCTTGTATGTTTGTATCGCTAAAGCGAGGGACTCCAAAGCTACACTGAATAACATGGGAGAAAGGGGGCATCCCTGCATGCTACCTTGCTGAAGTTGAAACTTTTGATATGCAGATACTGACCATTATAGAAGCATGCCGGGAAGCATAAAGGAGGTGTATGATTTGAATAAATCTAGTCTCAAAGACAAACCATTTCAGAACTTGGAACACCATTAACAATAAAACTACTGAAAAGGAGTCTAACAAATAGATGAGCGAGTGGAGGAGTGGCCTAGTGGTTAGAGCACTGGTCTTACAATCCAGAGGTGGCCACTTCAAATCCCACTGCTGTTCCTTGTGATCTTGGGCAAGTCACTTAACTTTCCATTGCCTCAGGCACAAACTTAGATTGTGAGCCCTCCTGGGACAGAGAAATACCTAAAGTACCTGAATGTAACTCATCTTGAGCTACTACTGAAAAAGGTGTGAGCAAAATCTAAAGAAATAAATTAGACAAGTCTCCAAGAGGTGAAACAATTTACTAAAGTGGGCAGAATTAATTTAACCTAGATGCTAGTATTTTTGTTGTTGTTGTTATTTAAATTTTTATTTTATATTGCAAAACCAATACAGAAAAAAAAGTAATTTCACATCAGGAAAAATACTAGTCAGATAGTATCATCGTCAAGTCCATATCAAGAGGAAATAGATGCTAATATTTAAGTATAAATTTTATTATGAATATTAATCAGTGAAATAAGTCTATAATTTTCAACTTTGCTGTTGTTCTTTCCTGGTTTAGGCTGCACCACTATTTTGAATTCTAGAAAAGTTCCCTTCATTATGTCATCTTGTAACATATTCTGATATAAAAGCAACAGCTTTCCAACAAGCATATTTGAAAATGCTAAATAGAATTCTATAAGGAATACATCATTCTTGGGAGTTTTCCCTTTGGGTAATAATCTCATAGCTTCTTGTAAACTCTCTAGCTGTTTATTTTGCTCTGAAGACACTATAGGGTATATAAATTGTTCTACAAATCTTATAAAGAACTGTTTTGAAAAGTTGATCTCCAAGATATATAACTTATTATAGTAATCATGCAGTTGTCCTGCAATGTTGGAGTCCTTCCTTGATTTATAAATATTACGCTAGGAGATTCCCAGTGCAGATATGCTTTGCATAATACATTGATTTCTGCATGAATATAGAAGCCAAGGCTTCTCAACTTAAAATGGTATTATGGTTGTGCTTCAGGGTTTGTAGGATCTGAAAAATTGTAGTCATGTTATCTTTTACGTATCTCTCTTCTAACCTTTTAATTTCTTTTTTCATAACTGCAATTTTTTTTATGATCCTTGTCTTCCCTTGCCATGTAATTTATTATGGCACCTCACAATTTTGCTTTATAGGCATCCCACAAAACATGAATGAATAAGATAATCTTAAATAGGATTATGCTGGAAAAACAAATCTGAAGTTTGCTAGATTAGAAGCGAAAAAGACTCATCTTGAAGCAGAGAAGCAATAAATCTTCAAGACAAATTGGAATTAAGAGAGATGTGATAGGCAATGATATGGAAACTGCAAAGTGATCCAATATTATTACTCTGTGTATTTCAGAGGCCTGTAATTGTAACATTAAAATATTAGATAATAAAAAGTAATCTATGTGAGAGTGATTTTGATATAGCAAAGGAAAAAAGTGCACTCACATCCTGTAGGGAATAACATTCTCCATGGGTTGAAAAACCCAAATGTGGACTTCATTTAATGAATAGTCTGACTTGATTTAGTTTGTCAGAAAGGATCAATAACTTCATCTATTGGCCAGGTCCAATTACACTACACATGTAAGGATTTACAGCCATTTCAGAAACAAACAAAAAAAATATAACCAAAAAAGTTGAAAAGCGTCAGCATAGATCCCAATGGTGCAGGCATAAATGGCAAAATCTGGAGGCGGAGCAGCTGCTAAAATTGCCCTGCTCAATCACTAATCAACAGTTAAACATACTGTGATTGCATCTAAAACACATATGGGAGTTGAACTGCAGCAGTTAACCACCATTCTTAATGCAAATAAGAAATAAAGTTTATATATCTGATAAACACACATGGATATTTAGCTCATGGTATTCTGGCTTTTGATGTAGAATGTGCAAGTAACAGATAGTCAGTTCCATCCAGATGATGATACACGCGTACATTCAAGATAGCTAATGAATAAATGACTCTCTTTGGATAAACTATGTTTCTGTTCTGACTCTACTACAGATTCCAGGCCACATGAACAATACAAGTATCCATGGATCTACAGTTGCAGTTATGCCATCATCGCTAGAGCTCAGCTTGTTGTCTTCTTCCTCGTGAAGAGAATGCAATTAAAGGAGCTGTTGGATATTGTAAATGTTTGTGGCAAAAGCAGTCCAAATGATTCCAAACAGTGTATATGTGGCCACATGCCACGCAGGACATGAAGCACTATGCAGCTCATTTCCCAAAGGAGCCCAAGAAAATCTGCAAGGCCTCTGAGTCCTTTTAGGATTTTGTGATGTTATGGTCTGTGACCTACATTCTAGCTAAATTCATCTGGCCAAATTATGCTCCTAGTGCTTTTAAATGGTCCTAGAAGAATAAAGTTTCTTCTGTCTCTGTATTGTGGATTGATTTAGATCTGTAAAGATCATTATTCTCATCCTCTCATAAAGAACTGGGGCCATGAACTTCATCTTCTATAAAATACCCAAGACATGCGGGTATGTTAAGATCTCAACCATGAACAACCATGGATACTGTTGCTTGGCAGGCCTTGAAGAGGGCATGTGATAAGCATGTTCAATCTCGTAGAGTTCACCAAACTTTTATTCAGTAAAGTTGGTAAGAGTGCTTCAAGGTAAGCAATAGGATTTGACTGTTCTGCTCCTTCCCTAATCCCTACAATTGTGCTTTGAACAATTGTTTGATTTTTCTAGTTCTCATAGTATGGTGACCTCCTTGAATGTATGTTGTAAATTTAGCATAACTTTCATTGCATCTACAGCCAAGAGTATTGATGTGAACTTGCATTTGAGGTCAATGAGTTCATCTTTGAGCTCAGCAAGAGCATTGGGCTAGATTCTATATATCACGCCTAAAAGAATTGGTGCCAAAACAAAACATGCCTAGCCATATTCTATAAAGTACACCTAAATTTAGGCATGGTTTATAGAATATGCCAAGCGCCCATCCCTGTGACTAAATGTAGTCGCAAAACACGGTGTAAATGCTGACACCTAAATTATGAGTGGACTGGGTATATTTTATAATAATGCACATAGATTTTAGAAATGCCCACGATCTGCCCATTCCAAGCCCATGGCCATGCCCCCTTTTCAACTCAGGGCCCTGTTTACTAAGCCACATTATAGGCACGCTAACTATTTAGTGCACGCTAATGCTCAAAAACCATGCTCTAGCATTAGCGCATGCTAAAAAGTTAGCATACCTACAGCACGACTTAGTAAATGGGGCCCTTAGAATTTACAAGTATTCTATTTCCTATTATAGAATATGCTTAGACAGTTCTCTGCGTAACTTCTAATTAATGACAACTAGTGTCAATAATTGCTTGTTAATTGGCAATTATTGGCACTGATTGGCATGTTAACTAATTAAGTTACATGCACAAATCCTGAATATAATTAGATTTGCGTGTGCAACTTAAGTTGTGTTACATAGAATCCGGAGGATTATGGTTATCCTATAAAATACTTTTCAGAGAAAGCAGCTCCACCATTATGCTATGCAACATTATTTCAGATTCTTTGCTGGCATTCATCTTTGTTGGGGATGGCAGTTTCTGTGGTTTTCTGTTGTCAGTTGTAGGATCTATTCATTTTCTGATTTCACATTCTTACAAGCCATAACTGCCTGGAAGTACAGCACTTGCTGTCAACTAAAAGTTGCAACAAAAGATACAGTGATCACCAGGATTCTTGTGAGCTTATCAGGAGCAGAGCAGTCAGGCAGCCATCTTTGTCAGTGCTCACCAGCACCCCTCCCCCCCTACTTTTTGTTTTCTTATTAATAAGTTTTGAACATTTCCATAATTTGCCCTTAATGATGAAAGCATGTGGATAAATGAAACAAAATTCCAACTTTAATACAGTTTGTACTGTATTATTTTGAATGTGAAAATGTCAAAGGTGTGACGATTTTTATGAGGTGCTATATTAAACAAGTCTCACCATTTCTTCTGTAAACTGTGTAATTGTATATTGAAATCTGGTAAAGTACAAAAACTATATATGCCTTGAAAAATCACACCATGTCTCAAGCTTTTTGCCACAGTGGAATACAAAGAAAAAAAACCCTGAAGTTTTACTAAACTTTAGCAATTATCCATTTAGAACCATTTTGGTACATTTCAGTACTTACTACAGTTCCCTGCTCACAAAAGCAGAGAAAGCTTCTTGTTCCTGTTTAAAAGACATGTCATATAATAGTGCTGACTTTCATTAGCAGTAAGTGTACCTGATACAGTCAAATTCTTTCCAACAGAAACATATGTTATACATTAGCAGGTAATTATCTCTCTTATTGGATGCCTCCAGTGAACATCGCTAAAATAGTTTTATGTTGCAGTGTTGCGTGAAGAGAAAAACATTCAGAAGCTTCCAGAGGAAAGATACAAATAAAAATAGAAGTTAATAGATCACTATGTTGGAGAGCTGATCATTTTCATTTGACTTGTGTTTCTTTATTCTAGCACATGTTGTACAATACTGTGCACGCCCATTTAAAAGTAATTAAAAGGAACATTTTCAAAACCATTTGCCAAGGTAAAGTGACCTGTTTGAAAATAGCTCTTGCTTAATCTGCCTAAAACGGGGATTCTCAGACCATACTCTTCCCCCATTTGTAGCATAGAGGGTTATGAGACACCACTTGGACACACTGCAAGGGCATCAGCCAGATGCTCAGAGGAGATAGAGTGCTAAATGACCTTTTATCTATCATCTCAGCAACCACAGTTTAGGGTTAAATTTAATCAATGAAGTGAGAGGGAGTTTAGGGTCCCATTCACACCATGGTTTTATGGCTCAAGATGGGACTGGTTTCTACACTACAGAATGTGGATGAGACATAGAGGGGCATTTTCGAAAGGGACGTCCATATTGTGATTTGGACGTCCTTGTAAAATGGCGAAATCCAGGGGCGGGGAAACCCATATTTTCGAAACAAGATGGACGTTCATCTTTCATTTTGAAAATACCATCAGGGATATCCAAATCCTTAAATTTGGATGTCCCTAGATTTGGTCGTCACTAGACATGGATGTTTCTGACTTTCGAAACCAAAGACATTCATGTCAAAAATGTCCTAATGCAAGCCATTTGGACATGGGAGGAGCCAGCATTTGTAGTGCACTGGTCCCCCTGACATACCAGGACACCAACCGGGCACCCTAGGGGGCACTGCAGTGGACTTCATAAAATGCTCCCAGGAACATAGCTCCCTTACCTTGTGTGTTGAGCACCCCCAAAACCCACTCCCCACAACTGTACACCACTACCATAGCCCTTACGGGTGAAGGGGAGAACCTAGATGTGGGTACAGTGGTTATGTCAGTGAAGAAGGCACCAGGGGTCTAACAATTCCAAGTCTGTTAGAAAAATATGTAACACCCCCTCCTCCCAACTGCCGGGCCATTCCTTCCTGGGGGCCAGGTGCTTTGCCTAGGGAACTGTCAAGAACTAAGTTGGTATCCCCCGTCACTATTAAATTCTCATAGCAGTTAGGAAGCAACCTGCTCAGCAGGGCAGGATAGAATCAGGAATCATAGGGAGTGGGCCCATAAAGAACTAATAAATCAATCAGATGCCCTTACACCCACAATTTGATTAACAGATAATGCCCAGATTCATCTTTAAAAATCAGCTCTGTGTGATAACTTAATGACTTTCTTAGTAGAATAGCCACTCCACCCCGCCTTCCCCCTGTGGAAATGTGGAATATTTCTCCCACCCATTTGGCACTTTAATTTCAAATGTTCATTTTCTGTGAGCCTGGTCTCTTGCAGGCAGGCTATGTCCACTTGGTGGCGATTTAACTTTGTTCAAATCTTTGCCCTCTTAATAGAAGAGGTTATGCCCCCCACCTTCCACATAGCTATCCTACATGATGCCAATGCCTGCTTCTTCCTTATACCATAGGCTGTAAGATCTTATAAAATAGTGAGCTCTTTCTGAGAAGTTCCGAGAGAAGAGGACATTTCTCTGGTAAGTGAACACTATTTTGCTTTGTGCTTTGGGAACTTAAAGATTGGGGTTTAAAGGAGGAATTGTAGGTTAGTGATAGGCAAATAAAAATATAAAAAGCTAATTTTATCAACTAATCTCCATAATCTTTTCCACGTAGTTTTAAAAACTTTGTACGTCCATTAACAGATAGAATCTAGCAGGCACTGCAGGATCTAGTTCAGTCTTCCCACCCACCCTCCTCAACACCCACCCACCCCTAGGACAACTCTTCATTTATAGTCAGTTATTGTAATTAGGGTAACAAACAAGGAGTGCTCTTACAGAGTTTTAAATACATTTCATTATCATCTAAGAAGGAAACACTAAATAAATCATACAATATACTACATAAACTAAAAGACACTTTTATATTAGGCTAATATCCTTAATACACACTACTCATGTAGGCCCCACATCCTTCCCACTGATGCAGCTTCCTGTTTCCGCATAGGCGGGAATACGTCACAGGGAAAGCTGTGGGGCCGGTGTAAGCAGTATGTATCAGTCGCTGCTTCCTGCAGGCGAAGATCTGCTATTTATAAGGTATGCAGGAGGGACAGTTGTTGGGAGTTTTCAGCGTGGGAATCTCTGCCGGCCACATCATAGGTGTGCTGCTACTGGTGGGCCTGAGCTCAAAGTGGATGGGCCTGGGCCCACCCAAGCCCACCCTTGGCTACGCCACTGCTGGGGAGGAGTCGGCTGTCTTGCTACATGTGGGTACCAATGACATAGGAAAATGTGGGAGAGAGGTTCTGGAAGCCAAATTTAAGCTCTTAGGTAGAAAGCTCAAATCCAGATCCTCTAGGGTAGCATTTTCTGAAATGCTACCCATTCCACGTGCAGAGCCCAAGAGACAGGAACAGCTCTGGAGTCTCAATGTGTGGATGAGACGATGGTGCAGGGAGGAGGGTTTTAGATTTGTTAGGAACTGGGCAACATTCTGGGGAAGGGGGAGCCTATTCTGAAAGGATGGGCTCCAACTTAACCAGGGTGGGACCAAGCTGCTTGCATCGGCATTTAAAAAGGAGATAGAGCAGATTTTAAATTAGAAACAGGGGGAAGGCCGACAGTCGCTCAACAGCGCATGGTTCGGGATAAGGTATCTTTAAAAGATATCACCAAAACAGGAAAGATAGGGTATCCTGATAGTGAGGTTGCAAAATAGACCGTAGTAGATCAGGTGTCCTTACATAAAAATAAAAATCAGACAAAAGATTGCAAATTAATATTGTCAAGTACTAAGCATGATGTAAATAGGAACAACAAACATAGGTTGAAATGTCTACATGCGAATGCCAGGAGCCTAAGAAATAAGATGGGAGAGTTAGAATATATTGCACTAAATGAAAAATTAGATATAATAGGCATCTCTGAGACCTGGTGGAAGGAGGATAACCCGTGGGACACTGTTATACTGGGGTACAAATTATATCGTAGTGATAGGGTGGATCGAATTGGTGGAGGGGTAGCATTGTATATTATTAACGAGAGCCTTGAATCAAATAGATTGAAAATTCTGCAGGAAACAAACACTTCTTGGAATCACTGTGGATTGAAATTCCATGTGTAAAGGGAAAAAGGATAGTGAAGGAATGTACTACCGTCCGCCTGGCCAGGATGAACAGACAGATGCAGAAATGTTAAAGGAAATTAGGGACGCAAATAAACTGGGGAACACAATAATAATAGGTGATTTCAATTACCCCAATATTGACTGGGTAAATGTAACATCGGAACACACTAGGGAGGTAAAATTCCTTGATGAAATCAAGGACAGCTTTATGGAGCAGCTGGTACAGGAGCCAATGAGAGAAGGAAAATTTCTAGACCTAGTCCTTAGTGGAGCACATGATCTGGTGTGGGAGGTAATGGTACTAGGGCCGCTTGATAACAGTAATCATAATATGATCGGATTTGATATTAGCTTTGAAGTATACGTGGGATATCAAATACGTTAGCGTTTAATTTTAAAAAGGGAGACTATGATAAAATGAGAAGAACGGTAAAAAAAAAACTTAGAGGACCAGCTGCAAGGATCAAAAATTTACATCAGGCGTGGATGCTGTTCAAAAACACCATCCTGGAAGCCCAGGCCAAATATATTCTGCTTATTAAAAAAGGAGGACGGAAGACCATATGACAGGCAGCGTGGTTAAAAAGTGAGCTGAAGGAAGCTATTAGAGATAAAAGAAAATCCTTCAGAAAGTGGAAGAAGGAACCGACTGAAAATAATATGAAACAGCATAAGGAATGTCAAGTCAAATGCAAGGTGCTGATAAGGAAGGCTAAGATGGACTTCGAAAAAAGATTGCGTTGGAGGCAAAACCACATAGTAAATTTTTTTTTAAGTATATTAAAAGCAGGAAGCCGGCAAAAGAATCGGTTGGACTGCTAGAGGACCGAGGAGTAAAAGGGGCGATCAGGGAAGACAAAGCCGTAATGGAGAGATTAAATGAATTCTTTGCTTCGGTCTTCACCGAGGAAGAATTGGGTGGGATACCGGTGCCAGAAACGGTATTCGAAGCTGATGAGTCTGAGAAACTTAATGAATTCTCTGTAAACCTGGAGGATGTAATAGGGCAGTTCTACAAACTGAAGAGTAGCAAATCTCCTGGACCGGCCGGTATTCATACCAGAGTACTGATAGAACTGAAAAATGAGCTTGCGGAGCTATTGTTAGAAATACAGTGGGGGAAATAAGTATTTGATCCCTTGCTGATTTTGTAAGTTTGCCCACTGACAAAGACATGAGCAGCCCATAATTGAAGGGTAGGTTATTGGTAACAGTGAGAGATAGCACATCACAAATTAAATCCGGAAAATCACATTGTGGAAAGTATATGAATTTATTTGCATTCTGCAGAGGGAAATAAGTATTTAATCCCTCTGGCAAACAAGACCTAATACTTGGTGGCAAAACCCTTGTTGGCAAGCACAGCGGTCAGACGTCTTCTGTAGTTGATGATGAGGTTTGCACACATGTCAGGAGGAATTTTGGTCCACTCCTCTTTGCAGATCATCTCTAAATCATTAAGAGTTCTGGGCTGTCGCTTGGCAACTCGCAGCTTCAGCTCCCTCCATAAGTTTTCAATGGGATTAAGGTCTGGTGACTGGCTAGGCCACTCCATGACCCTAATGTGCTTCTTCCTGAGCCACTCCTTTGTTGCCTTGGCTGTATGTTTTGGGTCATTGTCGTGCTGGAAGACCCAGCCACGACCCATTTTTAAGGCCCTGGCGGAGGGAAGGAGGTTGTCACTCAGAATTGTACGGTACATGGCCCCATCCATTCTCCCATTGATGCGGTGAAGTAGTCCTGTGCCCTTAGCAGAGAAACACCCCCAAAACATAACATTTCCACCTCCATGCTTGACAGTGGGGACGGTGTTCTTTGGGTCATAGGCAGCATTTCTCTTCCTCCAAACACGGCGAGTTGAGTTCATGCCAAAGAGCTCAATTTTTGTCTCATCTGACCACAGCACCTTCTCCCAATCACTCTCGGCATCATCCAGGTGTTCACTGGCAAACTTCAGACGGGCCGTCACATGTGCCTTCCGGTGCAGGGGGACCTTGCGGGCACTGCAGGATTGCAATCCGTTATGTCGTAATGTGTTACCAATGGTTTTCGTGGTGACAGTGGTCCCAGCTGCCTTGAGATCATTGACAAGTTCCCCCCTTGTAGTTGTAGGCTGATTTCTAACCTTCCTCATGATCAAGGATACCCCACGAGGTGAGATTTTGCGTGGAGCCCCAGATCTTTGTCGATTGACAGTCATTTTGTACTTCTTCCATTTTCTTACTATGGCACCAACAGTTGTCTCCTTCTCGCCCAGCGTCTTACTGATGGTTTTGTAGCCCATTCCAGCCTTGTGCAGGTGTATGATCTTGTCCCTGACATCCTTAGACAGCTCCTTGCTCTTGGCCATTTTGTAGAGGTTAGAGTCTGACTGATTCACTGAGTCTGTGGACAGGTGTCTTTCATACAGGTGACCATTGCCGACAGCTGTCTGTCATGCAGGTAACGAGTTGATTTGGAGCATCTACCTGGTCTGTAGGGGCCAGATCTCTTACTGGTTGGTGGGGGATCAAATACTTATTTCCCTCTGCAGAATGCAAATAAATTCATATACTTTCCACAATGTGATTTTCCGGATTTAATTTGTGATGTGCTATCTCTCACTGTTACCAATAACCTACCCTTCAATTATGGGCTGCTCATGTCTTTGTCAGTGGGCAAACTTACAAAATCAGCAAGGGATCAAATACTTATTTCCCCCACTGTATGTAATTTATCCTTAAAATCGAGCGTGATACCGGAAGATTGGAGGGTGGCCAATGTAATGCCGATTTTTTAAAAAGGTTCCAGAAAAGATCTGGGAAATTATAGACTGGTGAGTCTGACATCTGTGCCGGGCAAAATGGTAGAGACTATTATTAAGAACCAGATTACAGAGCATATTCAAAAGCATGGATTAATGAGACAAAGTCAACATGGATTTAGTGAAGGGAAATCTTGCCTCATCAATCTACAACATTTCTTTGAAGGGGTGAACAAACATGTGGATAAAGATGAGCCGGTTGATATTGTGTATCTGGATTTTCAGAAGGCGTTTGACAAACTGGAGAGTCATGGGATAGGAGGTAGTGTTCTATTGTAGATTAAAAACTCAGTGGAGAATGGTAGTTAGTGGGGTTCCCCAGGGGTCTGTGCTGGGACCACTGCTTTTTAACATATTTATAAATGACCTAGAGATGGGAGTAACTAGTGAGGTCATTAAATTTGCTGATGACACAAAGTTATTCAAAGTCATTAAATCGTGGGAGGATTGTGAAAAATTACCTTATGAGACTGGGAGACTGGGCATCTATATGGCAGATGATGTTTAATGTGAGCAAGTGCAAAGTGATGCATGTGGGAAAGAGGAACCCAAATTATAGCTATGTCATGCAAGGTTCCACGTTAGGAGTCACAGATCAAGAAAGGGATCTAGGTGTCGTCGTTGATGATACGTTGAAACCTTCTGCTCAGTGTGCTGCTGCGGCTAAGAAAGCAAATAGAATGTTAGGTATTATTAGGAAAGGAATGGAAAACAAAAATGAGGATGTTATAATGCCTTTGTATCGCTCCATGGTGTGACCGCACCTCGAATATTGTCTTCAATTCTGGTCGCCGCATCTCAAAAAAAAGATATAGTGGAATTAGAAAAGGTGCAGAGAAGGGCAACGAAAATGATAAAGTGGATGGGACGACTTCCCTATGAGGAAAGGCTAAAGCGGCTAGGGCTCTTCAGCTTGGAAAAAAGGCAGCTGAGGGGAGATATGATAGAGGTCTATAAAATAATGAGTGGAGTTGAACAGTTAGATGTGAAGCGTCTGTTTACGCTTTCCAAAAATACTAGGACTAGGGAGTATGCGATGAAGCTACAATGTAGTAAATTTAAAATGAATCGGAGAAAATATTTCTTCACTCTATGTGTAATTAAACTCTAGAATTTGTTGCCAGAAAATGTGGTAAAGGCAGTTAGCTTAGCGGAGTTTTAAAAAGGTTTGGACGGCTTCCTAAAGGAAAAGTCCATAGACCATTATTAAATGAACTTGGGGAAAATCCACTATTTCTGGGTTAAGCAGTATAAAATGTTTTGTACTTTTTTGGGATCTTGCCAGGTATTTGTGACCTGGATTGGCCACTGTTGGAAACAGGATGTTGGGCTTCATGTACCTTTGGTCTTTCCCAGTATGACAATACTTATGTACTTATGTCTTAGAGCACCCAGTTTGCTCCAGGATTGCACCACTCCCAAAAGGCTAAGAATCTCATTCAACCAGGAAAGCAAGTGTATAACAGTTCTTATTGTATTGTTTAGTGCTTCAGTGAAGGTTGTCCAAAATCCCCTGTTACTACTTTGTACCCTCCCTCATTACCCCCCTCTCCCTCCCCCCACACACTTACCTCTCTTCATTTCTATTAACCTCTTCCTCGAAAATGAATAGGGAGGTCAACAATTGGGAGATCTTCCAACCTCTGTGCTAGATTAATAAAGACAAAGTTTGAATTTTTCAACTCACAAATAACATTACCAAACCTACATTACCAAACCTGCATTCCCTTAGGTTACTGAAGCCTTCATGTCTTTAAGCACTTAGTCCAACTGTAAATGCATAACTCAATAAAATCCTCAGTATATTGAAAAAATGTTCACACAACTTGAGTCCAGGAGCTCTTTGCAAATCGTTCAATTCAATGTTTCCAGCAGCCCAATGTTCAACTGGGTTCTGTGGCAGTCATGGCTTTTGCCTCTGCTAGCGGTATGATCTGTAGCTTTTTCAGTTTCCAAGACCTAGCCAGTCATAACCTTTGGGGAACGCTCATCAGTGCGCTAATTCCAATGTACAGTTGGGTATGCCAGTCAAGCATTGCCTACTGTGTTCAGCCAGTTCCGAGCCACATGGGGTGTGTTATAGGCTGTCCAAAACCCAGAAAATAAAATCTTTAATGTGACTGGGTACTGTAGTTGGAATTTAATTATCCGCGTTACCAGCTAATAGGGAGGCCAAATAATCAAGAAAGAGTTGAATCACTGTACCATCATATTATACCTCCTCCTGCCATGATCTATAGAGCCTTAGCATTGCAGCCTTATGTGGGTGTCTGTGGAATGTGACTAAAATCACTTGGGACCTTCTGTCATCTCCATGGCATTGCCCTGTACAGTGTGCATGTTCCAGCTTGATTGGAGTCCTCCACTGGCCTCCGGGAACTGGCCAAATAATAGGTTTCCAATATGGCACACAGGGAAAATTTGGATGTGGCCTCTGGGAAACCCACTATTTGTAGGTCATCCTTCCTAGATCTATTTTCAATATCATCCAGTTTCTCTTATTGCTCCTGGATCAGGTCTTTTAATTTTGTCAGATCAGTAGATTGTGCGTTGGTGACGTCCTCCACCTCCGATACCCGACATTTTAATTCCCCTGTTTGCAGAGCCAATTCTGAGGTCACCTGCAATATGCCAGTAATCTGCTCAGATAGCTGATTAAACCTAGCATCCAGGGCCTCTACCAGTAGAGCCATGATTTCAGGGATCAGCTCTCCTGGACCCATTTGCTGGGAGGGAGGTGGTGAGGACACCATGTTAGGATATGCGTCGCGTGGTCGATGTTGTTCTTTTCATTGTGGTTTCGTAATCATGCTGCCTCCTGATCAAATTAAATATCTGTCCATACAATTCTGCAATCTGGCAACTGTGTTGCAAGTTGGTATATTTAAAATTATGGGAGATTGGCGAGGGTTTCGAGAGATCTCCTGAGCAGCTCACTCGGCCTGCATCTGGAGGCACTGACAGCATCATGTGACCTCTCCATGTAAAATTTTAAAAATTAAACATAAAATTTTAAACTCAATCCAAGCAAATACAAAGATTTTAGATGAGGTGTTATCCTATCAAATTTAGATCTACAGAGCAATACTGTATTTTGCAATATGTTTTGCAATAACTGAATCCCGAATAACAAGATATGAGTTACAATAATCTATTCTGGAAAATATCAAGGCATGAACAATTTTTTGCATATCATCCAGATTAAAATGGGATTGAATTTGACATATTAAATATAACTGAAAAAACACAGCTAAGGTAAGGTATTTGATATAGACTGCCCCTTTTAATGCTGAATCCAACCAGATCCTTAAACAACAAATTGTAAATTGATCATTTTGCCATCTCACATTAGATTTGTATGAGTAAAGAGTTGAATTTGCCACAAACCCATAACAACATCATCTTTTCAGGATTCAATTTAAGGCAATGACTAGTCATCCAATGTGATAATTTGAATAAGCACAAATTCAAGTAATCAAATAAATCTTGAATCATGGTAGTTAATGGAAACATAAGTCAAACAGCATCTGCATAAATAAAATAGGACAGACCTAATGTTTTAAATTCTTTCCCAAAAGAACTAGAAAATGCATAAAATAAAATATGCCCATCCCATTTCACTACCTGTGAACCCTAGAACCTCCAGTGACCATATTTTGCAAGGGTTATGATAAGGGTTTTCTAGGGCTACAATGAACCATTGCATTTATAAATATTTTTCATGAAGCATCACCTACATAAAAGTACTCCCTGTGGTGACTGAGGCCAGATGGGAATAGCCCCAGGGTAGCGGGCTAGGCTACCATTTTAAACAAGAGCATAATAGGCTACATCTTTCAGATAAGAGGCCACTTCTCTGTGATTTGACATGCCATTGCCTCACATATCTATAGTAACAGCACATCCCTTCAGCACAAAAATCTGGAACCTAGTCTGAGGTTGTGGAAGGTCAGGGGCAGACTGACAGTGATCTGGGCTCTCAGGCAGAAAGGGTCCTGGGCCCCAACCACCTACCAAAAGTAATTAAATTAGATAGAATTTAGGACACAGTGGGCCCCTTACTGTTACTGGCCCTTGGGCACTGCCCTATTGTCCCAATGGTCAGTCCACCCCTGTGGAAAGTACACAGTCCGTGTGAGTGTCACCTGACATTTAGAGATAGTGATACAGCAACATTGGGAGGATGGATGTTGGATAGACACAGTGGAGTGAGAGTGAGAGGGGATTAAAGTAAAGATATGTAATCACAACTTATTGGTTGTCTCTGTAGGGTGTGATGAGTTCAGTTTGCTCACCCCCCTCCACACGTTGTCCTATACCATTGCATCTAAGGCCATCCATTCTGTATCTTTCAGTGTCTCCATCTGGGGAGGGGGAGGGGAGGGAAGGAGGTGAATCGGAATGGGAGTAAAGAAATTTAAAAAAATAAAGAAACCAAAGAAATTCCAAGCCTAAGAAACAACTGTTCTCTGCATCCCCAAAGTCATGTACGCCCTGCATGAACTGCCATCTATTTCCCCATATAAACCCATCCCATCCCAATTTAAAGATTAAAACAACAAAAGCAGTTATTAGTATCCAATTTTTTCAAGGTCTTTGTGATGTGCTATTGCAATGAACCCTTAAACAACAACACACGGCTGAGCATGGAACAATATCTCTTTGCATGAATGGCGGCATAATTCTTCATAGATAAGCAGGAAAAAAAATAGTGCAATCAATTTAACCTCATTCACCCATGCCAGCTTGAAGGACTAATATTTTCTTCAGGGAACTGAAGCAGGCAAGATTCATCTCTCCTGTTTACTTTCAATTCATACATCTCAGTGAGTTCCTTGCTCCACAATCTAAAGAATTCTTTTAAGGTTTAAGAACTGTCTGACTTCTTTGATATTTTATAATAACTGCAGCTCTGTTGCCTAAATGTGGTAATAGACAGAACAAGGCTAAAATAAATGGACTGTCAAACAAGCTATTTGTCACAGCACTAGTGTCCCTCTCATCTTAGCAATGTTTTCAGCCTGCACAAATTGTGCATTGAATAAATACTGTTGGTAAGCATTTGGGCTGCAATAAGCCTGACATATGTATTTCCAGGGAAAGGGAACAAGAGACCAATATATTTTTTATTACCCAGGAAGGAGGTATATCTACAGTATAGCACTGCAAACAAAGGAGAGGCTTGTCTTGTCAGGGTTTTTATTTTCAAGTGCAAAAAAAAAATAAATCTATCAAACTAAAATGGTTTTGTAAATGATTATCATTAGAAAATTGGAATAGAGTCATGAGGAATATATTTTAATTTTACATGGCAAAATTATGAATAGGTGTAAGTCTGAGAACTATACCACCTTAATTTTTCACCTAGATTGCTGTAAATGGAACTCACCATCCATTTATGCTTACTCTTTCACTCAAAGATTAAGAGATTGCGTCTTTAGCAACATGCACCATTACAACATCTTATAAACAGAGTGCTAGATTAACAGAACAGAATCTCAGATTTGACACTCGTTGAGTATTCGTATTTCTAAACAGGCAAAGGTGATTAACATTTTCCAGAAAACAACTTAATGTCAATGAAAGGCAAGATATACTTATTTTTATAACATTATTTAATCTACACGGTACCATTAAAAGGTGATATGATAAAATCCCTTCCAAAAGAGCTTACAATTTAAGTAGATTCCTGTAGAATCAGGAGGTAAAGTGACTTGCCCAAAGTCACTGGGACAAGGGGATTTAAACCTGTTCTAGCTCATTCCAATTCATACTGAATCTCAAAATTAACACACATGAAAAGACTAACTTAATTCACACTACCACCAGACTACCCACCCCTAGGAGGTAATTCATGTTTCCAAGTAAAGACAGTCAATTTAATCTTAATTACATATGTACTGTTAGTGTTAGGATCCTATGCAATCATTTATGAAATTTCAAGCTAAAAGTTCAAATATGAAAATTACTTTTTCATATAAAGATGATTCTTGATTTCAGGTGTTTTAGGGACTTCCAGTCTATCTTGCTGTTGTGTTGGCCTTCTTTAGGAGCTTTAGGCTCTTCCAGTCAGTTAATCTGGCTGATGTATTGACCCTCCTCAATTGTTTTATGGCCTTCCAATCTGTTTTGGTACTGTGTTGGCCACATTCAGGTATATTAGGAACATTCAGCCTATTTTGGTGCTCTGTTGTCCAAGTGTTCTGGAAGCTTCCAGCCAATGTTACTGTTGTTATAACTCACGCCACCTGACCAATGCTATTGTCACTTTACCCCTCTCCTGATGCCTTGGAGTCTCCCTGGCAATGTTGGTGCTGCCATTTTACCATTCCTAAGTGCCTTGGTGTGTTCCTGCCAATGCTGGTGTTGTTTTGCCCCTCTTCCAGCATCTTGGGGTCTTTATTCTGCTCTTTGTGCTGTTTTGCTTTTTCTGATGGTGGCTTTGAATCTTCAGTCCACTATTGGCAACATTTGACCGTTTTGTGGTGCCGTGGTGTCTTTATAAAGCTTGTAGTGAAGTTGTCTCTATTACATAAGTACGTAAGCATTGCTGTAGTAGGAGAGATAAAAAGCCCTTCAAGCCCAGTATCCTGTTTCCAACAATGGCCAATCTGGGTTACAAGTATCTGAATGGATCCCAAAAGAGTAAAATAGACTTCTGGGCTGCTTATCATAGGAATAAGCAGTGTATTTTCCCCAAGTCCCCCTTAATAACAGTTTACAGACTTTCTTTCCAGTAACTTGTCCAAACATTTTTTAAATCCTGCTATGCTAACGCTTTTACCACATTTTCTGGCAATGAATTACAGGACTTAATTATTTGCTAAGTGAAGGAAACTTTTGTGGTTTGTTTCAAATGTACTACTTAGTAATTAGATTGCATGTCCCCTAGTCCTTATACTTTTGGAAAGAGTAAAGCGATTCACATCTACCTGTTCTACTTATTATTTTACAGACCTCTATCATGTCTCTTAGTCATATCTTCTCTAAGTTTAACCATTTTAGCCTTTCCTCATAAAGTAGTAGTTCCATCCCCATTATCATTTTGGTTGCCCTCCTTTGTACCTTTTCTAATTCAGCTGCCAACACTGAGCAGAGGATTTCAACATATCATCAATGACTACAGCTAGATCCTTTTCCTGGGAGGTGACTCCAAATGTAGAACCCTGCATTATGTAGCTAATTTGACCCCCTCCCCCCAGTTTACTAAGAGGGGCATTTTCGAAAGGTCGTCCAAGTATGAATGAGGACGCCCTCGCAAAGTCGGCCAAAATCAGGTAGGTATAATCGAAAAATAGTATGGATGTCCTTAGACATTCCATTATCGCAGCACAAAACACCCAAATCAGGGATGCCCAAAGTATAGTAAAAAGGACGCCCATCTTCCAGAACCGCCAAAGGACATCCCCAACATTCACTGTACTTGCCAACAAAGGTCCTTCGATGGTTCTACGAGAAAAACATCCTTATTACTATTCTTTGGACTTCTCTGATCTACCTGGTTGTTCCACAAGTACAGCGCATGTAGTTGCACACATCCAGGTACGGGAAATATAAGAAACATTCATAAATGCAAATTCCAGTAACAAAGACATGTTTCTCACAGAACTGCAGAAGGACATCCATCTTACTAGGCCTGCTGAAGGACGGTGGGCCTGTAAGAGGGACGTCCTTTGGCAGTTCTGTGAGAAACACGTCCTTTTTACTGGACTTTGCACTTATGAATGTTCCTTATTTTTCCCGTACCTGGATGTGTGCAACTACATGCGCTGTACTTGCGGCACATGGAGCCATGGAAAATATAAGGAACATACATATTTTATTGTGTGTATATGAAGAGGTTCGCACACTTGATAATGATCCATATAAGGAAGGGTCCGCACGTGTGAACACATACTCATCCAGGGTCCGCACATGTGACAATGGTCCATGCACGTCGTGGACGTCCATGTGCTGACCCGTCCATATATGGGATGGTCTTCCATATATGGAAGTGTACATGTAAGGACGTCCATCACGCATGGGCGTCCATATAAGGCGATGCACGTTTTCCAACGGTTATTCTCTGAGAAACATGTCTCGCAGACGCGAGCCAAACTTCACCATTGCTGAGAGTCTGCTCGTGGTGCAGCTATGCCTGAGGCACCGTCACAGGCAATTTATGTACCACCACCACCTGCCTCCCAGGACTGTCTCGATAAGAGCCCGGAGTCATATAAGAGACAGGTTACAAAAGTACCTGTTTGTTCCCCCACCCCGGTCCTGCCCTATCAGGTCCCCCTCCTGTAGCTACACATATAAGAGCTCCCTCAGCAATGTAAGCACTAACTGTAGTCTGCATTCAAGGGTAATCAGTGATATGTGCACATGCACATTCATTAATAGAATCTATGTACTAGAAAGGAAAACCATTCCCACAGCCTTACAATACTGCACACAAATGGTACTCTCTGTCCTCGTGTCCACCTCAATGACATCACCTGTACCAATGTAGTGTCGTCCCCCCCAGCCCCAAATCATCAGTGTTGTGTGTCTCTACAATTTGGCTGCCAATTGAATTTGTTTTGTGAAGGCAAGAAGAGCCATCCCCTGACTCCAGGTGTACAAAATTGTATCTTGCAGATGTTTTGGTATACGCAGGGATTTAGAGTCCCTGAGGCGGAGGAACCGCCGGATATGGAGGGACAACCCTGGCCTTATCAGGAGCATGCGATGGCGCCTCAAGGCTCGACATAAGTATTATAAACAGGGCACCTGTAGTCCTTTGTAAATGTATTTATTGAATAATGCAAATTTCATGTTCAGTTTCCACGTGGCTAATAGGCAACTAGTAAGTCATAACACCTCTGTCTAAGATCAAGGCCTGAGGTTGCAGCTGCCCCCCCTTGAGTGTGGCTGCAACTTCCAACTACCCTCCTCTGAGATGAATGAGATGACATGCCTCACTTCTGTATCCCCCTTTCTGGGGTGGATATGGTTTCATGGTATTCTTGCCTGATGTCCTGCTCAGTGGATGTCATAGCATGATTTGAAAGTAATGTAAAGAAATAGTGCATCCACCCCCCCCCCCCCCAAAAAAAAAAAAAAATGGTCATCCTACAATAGCCACAACTCAAAATGCTAACATGCTGCTGAGGAATGAGTGTTCCCTGCCAACACATCTTATAGTGTATTCCTTTTTCAGACCAGCTTCCAGGGGTCCCTGTCATGTCATCTCATGCATCTCACACCCCATGTGTCTAGCCCAGAGCTCACCACTGACCCCACCTTTCCCCATTCCTGCCTCATGCCAGCCAGCCAGCTCCTGCACTATGCAAGCCAAGCCATGTTGAATGTGCTGATCTCAAGGACAATCCTTTTACATACACAGGGTGCCAGCAGCAGAAGCCAATTTCAAACCTACCATTTTTAGACAAACTGACAGAACGCATTGTCTTCACCTAACTAACACAACATGTTGAAGCCTCCAACATGCTTCACCCCTACCAGTCAGGGTTCTGGCCAGGTCATTCTACTGAGACAATCTTTACTTCTCTCCTTAATGAATTTCACTCCGCCTTTAAAAAGGGTAATGCAGTTCTTCTCGTTTCACTTGATCTCACTGCTGCTTTTGATTTAGTGAGTCACTTTCTTCTGCTTTCTAAGATCTTCTCCCTTGGGATTTCTGATCAGGTTTTCCACTGGTTTTCTTCTTTTTTTTTAAATCTAATTACACCTGTCAAATTTCCCTTCCTACTTCCAGATTGGATCTCTTCCTGCTTTCCTGTGTTATCCCTCAAGGTTCTATTCTTTTTAAATCTGTTTCTTATTCAATTAACCACCATTATTCAAGAATTTGATATTAAAGCTCACATATATATACAGTCAATATCCTCCTGATTTATGAACATGATCCTTATAACCCAGACTTCTCTAATTTTCAATCATGTCTGAATTTGATAGCTGATTGGCTTGATACTATCCGGATTTGAATCAGCAAAAAACTTGTACTGTGAGTTACAGGTTCTCCTTTCTCCCCCACAGTGGCCCCTACTTTTCTTGGTTCTCCTTTGATATTGATCATTTCTTTTAAATACCTCAGAGGAACTCTAGATTAAAACCTAACTTTCAATTCCTATTTAATCCTGGCCCTAGGTATGCAGTTTCTCTACACTTTTCCTTAAGGCCCCATCAAGCATGAGGAGGGCCGGGTCTATAATTCCACTTAGAGTTCAGGGAGCAGACTGAGGCCGGACTGTTCTCTGGTAGGCAAGAGGGTTTTTTACCCACTTCTCCACACTTCAGATAGAAATAGAATCCACTCTACTCTGGCTAGTATTTTGTAAAACCACAAACTTTAATGAACAAGTTGGCAAAGAATCAATCAGTCCTGATATTCTGACTTAATGTTATAATGGCTCTTATCACTTTAAACATCCATGGGTATCCTGTCTCAACTCCAACTGACTTTCAGCCACCTGCCCATCCCAGAACCCAAAGGGATCTCAGTTCATAAATCACAGGGCTTCCTCTATTATTCATCCCATCATGTCCTCTTAGAGGTGGCTGCTGCAACAAGCATAACCATGTTAATATTCTTGGCATTTAACAACAACAACAGCATCATCTCCGTAAGGAGCATTCTCTTCAGGTCCTGCAAAACATTGTCATATTATCAACAACATATCTGTCCCTAACAGTGTCATAACTTTTCTTTATCAATACTACCCTTTATCAGTCCTTTCTGAATTCTGTCATTAGACATCAATGGCATGAATAGTTTGTAGCATTCTTCCCAGTAAGAGTTCCTCCCCCCGCCTTTTCAGGCAGTGGGGCCAGTTTTACCTGATTCGTCAGTTTTTTTTACTACAGCTCCCCTTGGCAGGGTGCAGGTTATGCTATAATGTTTATGATCATAAAATTTGTCTACCACTTCCACATGGTGCTTCTTGATAGACCAGCTGATCTGCTAGTCTTCGTATTGCTGTATAATAATTTCTCGATAACTGGAGTCAACAGGCCCATATGGTGTTTAGGAGAAATCCTTTATACATGCCTCTCCTTGGGCCTCCACCACACCCATTGTCAAGTCCCCTACCTCAATGCAAGTGGTGTCCTCGGGCTGCGCGGGGTCCCGTCGACACGCACACTTGACTGGCACTGCCCTGAGCCATGTGTGTGTAGTTCTTCTCTGGGTTTGTTCAGAGAGCAGTGGTTGCAGGCTCCTTAATTGCTTTGCTTCCATGCACCTGTTTCTGCTCTCTCTCTCTCTCTCTCTCTCTCTCTCTCTCTCTCTCTCTCTCTCTGCCTGGCTTCCAGGCTCCTTGATTGCTTTGCTTCCACCCACATGTGTCTGCTCTCCCTGGCTTCCCTTGCTTCTCTCCTATTGGTCTTCTGGTTCCTCCTTCCCCTGCTCTTGTCCTGTGGCTCTGCTCCTTCTCCCTGCTGGTTCCTGCTGATGTCAGATGCCAGCACTTTATCAGCTGAGCTCTTCCTGGATTTCATGCTTCGGCTTCTACTTTGGTAGGTGTTACTTGCTCAGTAGTTTGCTTCTTATCTACTTGTCCCTTGTTGCTGACTTTGCCTGTACCTGGATCACTCTCTTGCCTGCTGCCTGCCAATTGACTTTACCTGTGCCTGGATTACTCTCTTGCCTGCTGCCTGCCTACTGACTTTGCCTGTTCCTGGATTACTCCCCTGCCTGCTGCCTGCCTATTGACTTTGCCTGTACCTGTGCCTGCATGGCTGATACGTTCACCACCCTGCTTCCAGCTCCGTCTCGTAAGTCCTGCAGGCCACCTGCACCTAGGGGCTCAACCTCTGGGGAACGGTGGTCAGCGCAGGTGAAACCCGGGGTTGTCCAGCCGCCAAGCAGAACCTGGTCCGAGTACCAGGCTCAGCAGCGCTCTACTGAGATACTACGGGACAGGCATCTGCATAAGTTCAGTCTCTCCCTGTGTAGTGCCCCTAGGCTTCACCACCATTCTAATTCTGTGCAACAGTTAATTGACTGTTGGTCATAGAGGATGGTAGTAGGCAGATTTCCCCCAAATCAGAGCCCACTTACACCTGACACACCACAGTCATTTAAATAAACCAGTATTGATATTAGAGTGAGTGCATCAACCTCTACAGGTGTCAGGTGAAGAAGGATCTTCCTGCAAGGTTTCACAAGTTAACAAAATCACTTTATTGCACAGATACTTTAAAACACAGTTTTGTCTTGAATGAAGTTCAACAAAGCTTTAAAGTGCCTGTCAGGTTAAAAAAACAACAATTAAAATTACAGCTGTGAAGAAAGTTAAAGTGCATTCTCATTTTAAAATTCTCTGTTGCAGAATCTCAGTAGTTCAACCTATGACAATTTTAGCTGCAGCATCAGATATGTTTAACTTTTTTTATCCAGCTATTTAATTCCTTTTGAGCTTAACCCAAGAAACTACCCCCCCCCCCCCTTATACAAAGCTGTGCTAGTGACTGCCGCTTAGCCAGTGCTTTTTTTGTAGGAAGAAAGATACCTGTACTCATTATGGGCAGCCTTAGAAGCAGTAACCTGTTCCGGGGCAGAAAGAGCAGGGAACCAGGGAGCTGACACCCCCCCAGCGGCATGCACCCGGGGCAGACCGCCCCACCGCCCCCCTTCCTACGCCACTGCAGGTGAGACCCGGGTTATAAAAATAATAGGTCAATCTGACCACTCGAGCAACTCTCCAATCAACTAGAGTTAATACAATGATGGAGAACACAACAGTTCTTTTTGATGAAAACCAGAACCTTTACTGTCCTTCAATTTATGAGGGTACAGCTTCAAAATTCTCACAACACATGGACAACTATATACAATAGCTTTCTCCTCTCCTCCAATCAAGCACAAAAATTAAAGACAGCTTCTCCTTATTCTCCTTGTTACTCAAACCAGCCCAGCAGATTGATGAGGGCTTGGCTTGGCTTTCACAGTTCACTTTGCTGGTAAGATTAAGCAGATGCTAAATGTTATCAAAATTCAATTAGCTGGTAAACACAGGCTCCTTGGTGACAGAGGCTGTGGCTTTGAAGGGATGCTGCTGCTATCAGATGTTAAGACAGTTCTTTCTTTCTCCTGCCTGCTAAAGTTGTAATTTACAGGATTTGCCTGGATGACACAGCAGGTACCCTGAATGAATCCTCTCTCCTCTTCCTGGACTAAATGGGTGTGGGAAGGTTCCCCATACCCAAGCTTTCTTGGGTCACAGTGCCCCCTAAGCTACACATTTCCTATCAGTTCTCCCAACCAGCGCCCCCCCCCCCCCCCCCCCCCCCCCCCCCCCCGCCGCCACCACCACCACTACCACTGTCACTGTCACTGTCAATGGTATTGAGTCCTACATTTGCTGGTGGGGATGCGCAAGCCCCACCAGCTGAAGAGGTCTGCTGCCCGAGGCCTGAGTTCCAGAGCAAATCAGTGACATGCTTCGGCCACTTATGCTAGCATCCCCACACCTGCGTTCCTTCTCTTTCCCCTTTCCATCCAGCTTCTGTCCTCCTCTCCCACTTCCATGTAGCTTCTGACCACTTTTTCTCCCCTCCTCCATCCTGCATCTGCCCACCTTCTCTCCCTTTCTTCCATCCAGCCTCAGCACCCTATTTCCTTCCCAATCCAGTGTCTGCCTCCTCTATTTACCCCCCACCCCCACACACATTCCTGCAGCTGCTGCTTCTCTAGACCAGCAGCAGCAACAAAGCAAACTAAAGCCACCACGAAGCAGGACTCTTCATTCATGTGGCTGCCGTTGTTGCCATGTAACAAGTGACATCCAATGGGCAGGACCGTCAGCTGTGCGTATGGAGAGTCCGTCCCTGCAGTGGCTGCAGCTTGTTTTGCTGCTGCTTCTTCTCATCTAGAGAAGCAGCAGTTTGGGTGGTGGTGGGAGGGAAGTGGGAAAATATTTCTTGGCATTCCTGTGAGTTTGCTGTGGCGCCCTGTTTGGGAACTGCTGTCTTTAATTCTTGCTCCTTTAGCAAGTGCCTTTTCTGCCAACTCGTGGGAGTATAGCAAGCTGATTCTGCATTTAGGGTTTCTGCATCAGACTGAACAGGAGGGACCTCCCTCTTGGCATGGGTCAAAGGTGGGAGTTGGAACCCAAGAGAAATTTAGCAGGCAAGCAAAGAGCTTCTAACACATACAGGGAAGTAACTGGTGCCACCAGACCCTTCTCCAAATTATCATAAACCTTCCTACCCTTCCTTCAACATCCAGAGGATTCTACACTATTCTCCTTAGTTCTCTACATCTCTGGAAACTTCTGTTATGAATATGTGATTTCCTGACAGATGCAGATACAGGAAAAAAGAACAACAGATTCACAGAAAGACCACAACAGAAATTGGCTCCAAGCTGTTTATCTGATCAGGGATAGAGGCCTAAAGATGAGTGCTGGAATAGAATGCAGACAGTCTCTTCCTATTGGCTATCAGAGCTGCCATAGGCCAGCAAAGGAGGCACTAACTTAATGAACTGAATGAACTGTGCATATTATAGAAAACTCATACAGCACAAACTGATATTGAAATTCTCATGATGTTACATATCCAATTCCCAATGTTTTTCTCGCTAGTAAAAAATATAAAGGTTTTACTCTCACTTTTTGTCAGAACTTAGTTTCTCAGCCTCTAAATGCCATAAAACTGCTGAAACCAAAGACTTTTAACCAAATTCTGCTCAACATTCATTCAAAACCTCAGCTGCTCTCAAACACACACAACTACCTCTCAACATGTCTCTCACCAACTGCCCAACGGACTTTTTCAACTATGACATCACTCAGGCTCCAGCTCGAGCAATATTCCAAAGGCTGCATGTGCTTCTACAAGCACAAGACTTCATCCTAAGCATTTTTATTCAGCTCTACAGTTTAGAAATTTTAAAATACTAGTTTCTCTACACTCATCTCTCATTCAAACACATGCATACACAGAGCTCTGTCATACATACCAACTCAGGCCCAGATGCACAAAACTTAACGAGCCAGGAACGTGCTTTTTATATTGGTTGTAAGCGAGGATGGAGTTGAGCAAGACATGCACAAAGGGGTTCTGCGGGCTCTTTTCCTATCACGGTAGCAGCTAATAATTGTATGCAAAGTTATTTTAATGAGCTAATTGCTATTCAAATGTGCATTCCAAGTAATGCACAACTGTTTTTCTAGTGATGAACAGAAAGGACCGCCTACCTTTAGGATGAAATTTTTATGGGTGGTTAGGAGCTGTCAGCACTGCTGTTTCGTTCCCATTACCAATGAAATAACAGCTGCCTGGATGGCTGAGGAGACCTGTGGCATCTCTAGAAACCACCCTCCTCCCAAATCACCAAGCATGCAAGTACAGCCCTTCGCTCTCTCCTTTGCCTAGCTCTCCCTTGCTTCCCTCCCTGCCTGCTTGCAGAGTTGACACCGGCTCCCTGGCTATATTGCTGCCAAGGGTCAGATCAGATAGGGCAGGTCTGGCTGCAGGAAAGTGAGTGCTGCAGAGGAGACAGCTGGCGGTAATAAAAAAAAGTTTGAAAACAGAAAAAAAGCTACACACCGCTTTCATACACACAGCTTGCATGTATGTATGAAAGGCATCTGTAACATGCACTCCATTATGCACATGATGTTCAATATTGAACTCAAGATATATCAGCCATCAGTAGCATTCAGCTTTGATTTTGTGTTGTAATTGTTTTAACTCTAGGGATAGTAGCTAAGCATTTTATTATACTGTTTCAAGATGCCTTCCTTGCTAATTTTAGTTTTATTTCAACTGCTATTTATATGTTTCTACTTAAATTTTATGGAGATTCAACAGCCAGGATTTTACTTTTACTCTTGTGTTAAGCTTTCTCACCATAACACAAGAGGCATATCATGCTTCATTCATACTGTATGAATGAAATAAAAAATAATAAAACGTTTTAAAAATATATTTTTTAAAACTTTTTTTTATTATTTTTTATTTATTATACTTTCTTTTAATTCTCCATGTTTTTAAAAATGTATATATACTATTTTTCCATCCATACACCAAAATGTATTGTCTCGCAACACATGCATATCTAAACTAGTTTGTAATTCTTACATTCAATGTATCATTTCTGTTTGTTGTATCCTATTGGGATTATTGTTTTTATAGTGTCTTTTTATAGACTGCCATTCATTTTATGTTTTATTCAACTGTCTTTTTACATTATTTGATTTGTTATTCGATAATTCATTTATTGTATGCCATATTCATTCGTTTGTATTATGTTTATTTTTATGTAGATCGACCTGACCCCTGAGGCAGGCCTTTGTGCTGAAACATGGCTTTGTCGGGTCGTTTTTATGCTGTTTATATTAAAAACTTTCTGATATCCTCCTTGAGTCCACCTCACTTCTTTGTTTGCCGCTCACGTTTATGTGAGGGATTTTTCCTCCTCCTTTTCTGCTTATATTTTTATTCAGCCATGATTTCTGCAGCTTGCTCAAGCTCTATTGTCTCCTTCATCTGCCCATGCATGTGCATCAGCATGGCTACCATTCAAACACACTCACTCCTGCACCTCCCACCCCCTGTTGCCAGGCACCACATGCCAATGAGAGCACAGTTCTTTGGCACTTTTCATGCCAGTAACATCAAAGTCTCTGGGCAGTCCTTTGGGCTTCTCTCCCTCTGTGTGCAAAAGCATGAGCGAATGGCACCTGCCTTGTGGCCCACAGCACTAACGAGCACTGTGGACCTGACTTACTGCTGCTGCCACCTTTCCAGCACCCCGGAGCTGCCACAGGAGCACCTCCACCCCCTTGCCAGCAGAGTTCAGCCTCCAATCTGAAGCTTCAGGAATGAGCAGTGAGCACACATTTCTTACCTCCTTACACCACCATTTTAGCCACCCTTGGAGGGCAATCCTCTGGACCAGCACAAGTACAACTAGAGTCTATTTCACCCAACAGGTGATCCATCTCAGGGCTCGTTACCACCAATTCTGTGGCCAGCTCCACCGGAACATATAGGTCATGGGCCTGCAGGCTAGGCACAGGAACTGCAACAAAGTTTCAGGTTGGGTCAATCCAGTTTCCAGGTCTTTATAATTTGTCAGACCTTCTCAGCACAGTCAGTATGCACCTCAGCCCCTCCAGTGGAGAGGGACTTAACTTTTGCAGCAGATGGGGTAGTACTGGTTTCAGCATCATATGGGTGGCTCGCTTTCTTTCATGGCATTCTTCATCCTCCTTCCACACTTTGAAACCTCCACCCTGCCCAACTCAACCAGTGGATTGCTGCATTGCCTCTGAGTTGTCCTCACTAAGGGGAGGAGCAGGTGGACAGGCCTCATTCAGGCTCCCTTGAGTCCTCTGTCCTCAATCTCTGGACATCCCGCTCCCCTCAGGATTGCTCTAACTGAGCTATCCAAGCCCCAGCTTGGTGACCCCACCCCCCATAGAGAAAGGGCCCCTTTCCCAGTACTCATGCAACTGATGTCTACCTTCAAAGAAGCCTGCGTTGATTCACTGCGTACATTTTCCATTGGGATTTTCACCCAAATCTCAACTTACTGTGGCATCTCTGCTGATGGTTGTTTTGGGGGCAGGGAGTCTTCTTCACATTTCCTACAGTGCAACAGCAAAGGCATAATTTCTTCACAAGTTTTACATCAGTGGCATTTGATTCTGCCCACAGCCTTCCCACTTTTGATAGCCAGCACCACCTTCACCTTTAGCTAATGGGTCATTTCACTGGTCTTATCTAGATTCACAGTAGCCAATATCCTCTCCATTTATGTAACCCTGGCTCTAGGGGTCTAGTGTCTCTGGACCTCAAGGCACCATCGAGCATGAGGATGGCTGGGTCCATAATTCAACTTATAGTTCAGGGTATAGGCTGGGGGTCAGACTGTTTTCTGGTAGGCTAGAGGGGTTCTCACCTGCTTCTCCACAATTCAGCTAGAAAAAGAATCCACTCTGCACTGACTGGTTGTTTTGTAAAACCACAAAGTTTACTGAACAAGTTGGCAAAGAATCAATCATCCCAAGAATGATCAAAAAGGTAAGAACTATTTACAGTATCTACAGTTTCAGTCACTAACAGAATAATTCTGGTATTCTGACTTTACATTATGATGACTGTGATTGCATTAAACATCCACGGGTATCCTGTCTCAACTCCAGCTCACCTGCCCCATCTCAGACCCCAATGGGACCTCAGTTCACAAGTCACATGACCATCTCATGTTGACAACTTCTTCTGTGAAGCAGGATCCCCTTTCAACTTTGTCAGTATCCAACATTTGAGGTCTGAGACCCTCCCTTGATTCCTTGAGTCTTAGTGGGAGGCTAAGTAGCCAAGGACTCTATCATTCATTCCCTCTATTCCTTTATTCCACTCACCATCCTCGTCCCTCTTGAACTGAGCCATCAAACACTCCCAACCCAGGCAAAACAAGGACCTATTTCCCTCTCCAAAGGTTCATGATCCACAGGAAATTCCCAGATCCCAAACCCTGCAGGAAGGCAATTTACCTGGGGTTACACTCGTATCACCATAGTCACTAGGTCATGTTTTTGGGCTCTCCAGCTTATTTATTTGCTTCCCCCCTACCTGAATGACAAATTGTGTGCTACTCTCCTTTACTCTCTAGTGGCCACCAAACAGGATTACTGCAATATTATCTATGTACATCTATCAGCATTTTTCCTAAAAAGACTCCAGATTGTCCAAATACTGCAATACTGATTTTCTCCCATGCCTGTAAAGTTTAGCATGTTACTCCTCTCCTTAAAGAACACTATTGATTACATATCATCTTCCGCATTCAATATAAAATGCATATATTAGCCCATAAAGTCTTGCATTCAGGTGTCCCCTCCCATCTTGTCTCACTTATTACCCCCTATATTCCTTCTCGCTCATTACTTTCCTTGTTTGCTCACCATCTCACTACCCCCACCTGTCTATTGTTCTAGATTAGAATCAATCCGGCATTCTGCCATCTTTTCTATTGCCCCATCGTTCTGGAACTCCTTGCCCCCTGACATTCACTCTGGACAGTCTTATTCTAAATTCTTTTTTCTTTCCTCTTTCTGTATTATGATTCTGTTTGGTTCTCTATCCTTGCTATATCTGTCCTTAGTTCTTTCAAAATTGTTTTAAAATTATTTTAATTGTAAACCACTTTGATTTTGCCTAAATGTGGTATATCACATGTCTAAAAAACTTAAAATATATACATACTTTCCTTCTGCTGTTCCCCATTTTTGAAGGTGACAGGGTATGAGGTAAAGTCAGGTTCCTAATAGAAGCAAACTGAATTTATCAATAGATAGTGATAGTGTGATCTAAGAAAACAATAGTTAACATTTTTTAAATCTAGACTATACTTTTATATTTCTTGTTATTTTATTTTTCTTTTCAAATCATGCATATAAGAAAAACAAAAACATACACACTCATTGACTTTTTCAGATTACTTCTTAGGAAATGCTTGCCTTCAACAAACAAAACCAAAAAATTGAAGCTCAAGTAAAGTAGCAGGAAACTGGACAGTCAATGCCTTTATAATACACTGCAGGCAACAGAAGTAACCAACATAGAAATATAAGGCCTGGTATTCAAAGTGATTTAAATGGACAAGAAAGGCTCCAACACATACTCAGTGGACCAGTTGTCAATATTCAGCGGTACATATATAAGAGTAGCCATACTGGGTCAGACAAACGGTCCGTCTAGCCTAGCATCCTGTTTTCCAAACAGTGGCCAAACCAGGTCACAAGTACCTGGCAGAAACCTAAATTGTGGCAACAATCCATGCTACAAATCCCAGGGCAAGCAGTTGCTTCCCATGTTTGTCTCAATAGCAGACAATGGATTTTTCCTCCAGGAATTTGTCCAAACCTTGTTTAAACCCAGATACACTAACCACTGTTACCACATCCTCCGGCAAAGAGTTCCAGAGCTTAACTATTTGTTGAGTGAAAAAATATTTCCTCCTATTTGTTTTAAAAGTATTTCCACGTAACTTCCTCGAGTGTCCCCTAGTCTTTGTACTTTTGGAACGAGTAAAAAATCGATTTACTTCTACTCGTTCTACACCACTCTTGCAATGTCGCTGAATATTGATACTAACCAGCCATCTTGGAATTGGGTAGGAGAGGGAAATTACAAGGGTGGAGTCTTAGAGAGGAGTTGGCAGTTATATGGGTGCCGGTAATATTCAGTGCCAGTGCCTACATAGTGAAGGGGGCACATAGGACCACACAAAAAGTAATCCTAACTATGCCAGCATAGCATGCAGGTGCTTAAACTGAATATCAACCAGCACCTACATAACTTCTGAGTTGCCACTCTGATTCTCTTCCCCTTTCCATGACTCCCAATCCCTCCACACTCCATTTCAATCCCCATGTCCCCCACTACTCAAGTCCCCCAAGCTCACCAAGTTTCCAACCTCCTATCTCCTTAGCTCCCCCTATCCAATCATTAACTGCCACCCCCCCGGATCCTAACCCCCAATCCCTCCCTTTAGTGAAAGCCCTGCCCACAACCTGAAATCCACCCCTCCTCAGTCCTCTTCATAACCTGTCTAGTGAAACTGAGCTAGAGCGACCTCTGTTTGTTCTTGTCCTGTTGGCTATGGCTCTGAAAATACCGGCACCCATAGCAGTGATCTAGTGGTTCTATGCTGACCATCACCAGCTGACTATTAAGTAGTGTCGCGTCTCTCGCGCTTGCCGTGCTCTCGGGGACCTTGGCATCCTTTCAGGCTTCTTCCCCGGGAGCACGGGGTTTGTGAGTCCATAGGCCACTACCGTGGAGCGGCAGTGGCAGGCAAGATCACCTTCCAGGTGGAGATGAGACAACCCTGGACCGGAACCCCGGACTGGAGTTCTACACAGGAATGCTCGGAACTGGAACGCACCGGACGGGTGCGCACTGGAGTGGGGCCCGCTAGCCTGGACACACTGGAGTGGCCCCACTGGACTGGAACATACAGGAGTGAAACCCGCTGGACTGGAACACACTGGACCTAGGCTTCACCTACACTTGACCGCCTTTCCCCGAGGGTTGAGCCCTCAGGTTCTGGCAGCCGGTAGGACTTACAGGAAAACCCGGAACTGGAACTTGCAAGCAGGAACAGCAGGAATGAAGATCCAGGAGTGCCCCCTGGCACCTAGGCGGAGGCAAGGCAGACAGGCAGGGACTGTCCGGGTTCTGGCAGTCGGCAGGTTTCACACAATGACTAGTAAACTGTACCCAGGCTAACAGGAACGCTATACCCAGGCAAACCAGTCATACACAAGAAACATACACAGAGCAAACTCAGGAGACTTAGGAAGCTATACACCAGCTAACCACAAAGCTGTGCCCAAGCTAACAAGTCATGCACTGGAAACATACACAGAACACTAGCAAAGCTATACACAGGCTACAAGCCACACGATGCCTAAACTGGCTAGTCAAGTATTAGGAACAAACACAGGGAACTAGCAAAGCTAAGCACAGGCTAACAAGCCAGACGGTGCCTAAGCTGGCTAGTCTACCCTAGGAACAAACACAGAGGACTAGCAGAGCTATGCACAGGCTACAAGCCAGACGGTGCCTAAGCTGGCTAGTCTACACTAGGAACAATCACAGTCTTGGGATAGTGGCTAGCAAGGGCGGCTAGTCTAACACTAGGAACAAATACAGACTCGGGATAGTGGCTAGCAAGGGCGGCTAGTCTAACACTAGGAACAAACACAGAGAACTAGCAGAGCTATGCACAGGCTACAAGCCAGACGGTGCCTAAGCTGGCTAGTCTACACTAGGAACAATCACAGTCTTGGGATAGTGGCTAGCAAGGGCGGCTAGTCTAACACTAGGAACAATCACAGTCTTGGGATAGTGGCTAGCAAGGGCGGCTAGTCTAACACTAGGAACAATCACAGTCTTGGGATAGTGGCTAGCAAGGGCGGCTAGTCTAACACTAGGAACAAACACAGAGAACTAGCAGAGCTATGCACAGGCTACAAGCCAGACGGTGCCTAAGCTAACTAGTCTAAACAAACACAGAGCACTAGCAAAGCTATACACAGGCTACAAGCCAGACGGTGCCTAAGCTAACTAGTCATGCACTGGAAACAAACACAGAGAACTAGCAGAGCTATGCACAGGCTACAAGCCAGACGGTGCCTAAGCTAACTAGTCTAAACAAACACAGAGCACTAGCAAAGCTATACACAGGCTACAAGCCAGACGGTGCCTAAGCTAGCTAGTCTAAACAAACATAGAAACTCACACAGAGCAAACACTGAAACTGTGTACAGAGCACTCTATACACCAGGACCTTTAGATGAGATGCAAAGGCCAGGACTGTAGTCTTCAAGTGATTAATAAAGCCCTTCAACACCAGAGCCACAGCTGCAGCAATCACCTTGCAACCAAACAGAGGCTTGACACACAGAGCAGTCATCCCATAGGAAGGAACAGCGGGAGCCATCTTGGATACTGGCAAAGAGGAAGAGGCGGCAGCCATCTTGGAAGAGGCATAGCCCACACAGGTGAGGTTCAGTAGGGCAATCAGCACACAGAGCCAGAGAGAACCTAAGACAGACACAGACACAGAGACAAGCAGCAGCCAGCACAGACACTGGCTCCCAGAAACAGGGTAAGTCTGAGGGTTGTCACGGCTACGGACGGGACAAGTAGATAGAAGCTGGCAGCCAAAAAAGACTATAAGACTCATCTAGTCTAACTTATTTATATCCAAAAACAAACAAAAAAGGCAATAGTCTCCTTATTATGATTGAATAATAGTAAAAAAAACGTAGACTAATAGAAAACATAAACATATGAAATAATTTATTGGTGTGAATCAAAAAACAAACCCGACGTGGCCATGTTTTGCTCTCAGGCTGCGTCAGGGGTCAAAACTAAGAAATAAAAACATAGATATCAAATCATCAAACATACTTCATATATATCAGCTTATATTATAAAACATTCATATGTGTCATAATTTCAAAATAAATAAGAAACATCAACATAGATATACAGTCAACCATGAATATCAAACAATTATATAAAAAAACTAATATGTGTCAACCATGATAAACATTCATGTATGTCATAAATTATTGCAAAAATTAGCTCAAAAATACATGGCAATAAATAATTTAAAAATATATAAATGAACTGATATCAAAATATACATGAATATTCAACTAAGAATAAAATTAAAAAACTTGAAATTCATCATATTATAACATATAAAATCAATCACGTCATGAATTTTTTAAATTATGCATTCATTAATTTTATTAACTTAGTTGAATATTCATATATATTCATGTATATTTTGATATCAGTTCATTTATATATTTTTCAATTATTTATTGTCATGTATTTTTGAGCTAATTTTTGCAATAACTTATGACATACATGAATGTTTATCATGATTGACACATGAGTTTTTTATATAATTGTTTGATATTCATGGTTGACAGTATATCTATATTGATGTTGTTTGTTATTTTTTTGAAATTATAATGATACATATGAATGTTTTATAATATAAGCTGATATATATGAAGTATGTTTGATGATTTGATATCTATGTTTTTATTTCTTAGTTTTGACCCCTGACGCAGCCTGAGAGCAAAACATGGCCACGTCGGGTTTGTTTTTTGATTCACACCAATAAATTATTTCATATGTTTATGTTTTCTATTATTATTTTAACTTATTTATATTACATTGTCAAAGGCCTCAGTTGATCCCTTCACTTTATCTCAACTAATGATCTTCTCTGTATCTCATGCTTTCTTGAAATCTGTTATTATTTTTGTCTCTACCACTTCCACTGGGAGGCCCTTCCATACATCCACCACCCTTTCTATGAAAAAATAGCCTACATTTTTTAAGATTCATGTGATAAGCTTCAATTCAAGAATTTCCTTTCCATTGAAATTGGTTTGCTTCTTGTGACTTATTTATATTTTTAGGGTATTTCAATATCTCTATTGTCCCCCCCCCCCCCCCATCTCCCCTTTCCTCTAGGGTATACAATACATACTCAGTTTTTTTAGTCTTATAACATATTTGTTGCAGCCCTTGTACCATTTAGTAGCTCTTCTCCAAACTGTCTCCTCCTTCTTCACTGTGAGTACCTTACTGGAACACTGTCAAGTATCGTCATATATGTGTAGATATTACAACTATGAGATTTCATCTTTCTGTTTGAAAATGGACAGAAATCCCCCATAAGTAATATCACCAAATTGAAACATATTGCCTGAAACAGAATTCACAAAATCCTCATGAACATGAGAACGATCACAACTAAAACACTTTTGTTTTGTCTTGGAGGGAAAAGCCATATCCTTATTCATTAGCATAAGAATTCAAATATTAATCATCATAAAATATTGACATTTTCCAGTGATGGAGATAAGGCATAGTTATACAACTTTTATGAAACCTACTGGCAATTGCTCATTGCATGTTGAACATAACACTACTACATGCTCAGGCACAATCCTCCCGCACTTCTACCCCATGATCAGAGAGAATTACGTGCTTAAATTTGCATGCAATTATCTTTGATCATAGGTCCGGTAAAGCCTCGTCTTATGAAATCTAGTAATGTATAGCAAACTATTTTATTCAATGTGATATTGCAGCACTATTATAAAAAGTATTGATTGGACAAGGGACATTACCCAGAGGGATGAAAGAACAACTGACAAGATGCTAATACCCAAGTATGAAGGCAAAGGGCATTGCTTCACCCTGCAAATCACATTGTGACAGAGAGAATCAATAACTTTCCATTGTGCTATGACAGATTTCAGACTTTATCTGTTCCACTGAGTCATGAATGAACTGAACAAAAAATGATTTCATCTCTGAATGTTATCTAAGCTCTCTCCACTGACTATGCAGCAGGCAGGTTCCATAGAACAAGAATGAAAGGCTATAACCCAGCAACCAGTGATCTGCTGTAAATTTCTACAAATATTTGCCAGTGATGGGCCTTTCGAATGTACAACTGAACTAAGAAACAACAACTTTTATTTCTATGCATCTGAAACATTCCCATCACATTCGTTCCTGATTGGTTAAAAAGAATCTTGTGCTGAATTAAAACGCTTTTATTATTCACCTCTTCAAAGGTCAGCTATAATAAAGTTTTAAGACATCCTAGCCAGTTAGGTTATAGCATGCAAATTGCAAATTGCATTATTACTATCTATTGAAAGGTTCATAATAATTTAATTACCTCCCATGCTGTAAGCCACATTTAGTTCTTGACTCTTTTGATTGGTTAATGAGAGATCAACCTACTCCAGAGAATTTTCCTCCAACATTCCAAAATGTTAAGTTCCATAACTTCTGACATCCGTTTTTTAAAACAGCTGTTCTTTCTCTTTCTGGAATAGGGAATAAATGTCTATTTTTTGGGCTTGCCCCAGCCCTACCCAAAACATACCCAGACCACTCCCCCTTGTCATTTGGATGCTCTTAGACATCTAAGGGCCTCTTTATGAATGTTCATAATGCAAATGATACTTCTACAATAAGCATTATAGGATCCTAAGTTTGGATGAAAATATGTCACAAATTTAGGAGCATATACTTTAGAGCTCAGCTTTGTTTGAATATTGGGCCAGGCATATCTAGCTATTTATCTATCTATTTTGGTCCTTATTTTAGAAGATATCCATATGAAAATAGCAGATTTTATATGTGTTGATTGGCAGCTATTTTAAATAGGGGGCTATGTTCTTGTGATAATACTTACCATGTTTACATTGCCAGAAGGCACAGTAGGTCAGGGAGAGTGAATGTTTCAGGTAGCACTAATGGTTAGGATATGGATTCAACATAGATAAAAGGAAATCTTGATGTCAGCATTTATATAACTGCCTGCCTTAGGAGAAAGGTATCAGTGCTGAGATCTGACTTCCTCTGATCACCCCGCCTCCCAGGTATAATACCTTCCCCCCCATTCACTTCAGCTGGCCTTTCAATTATTCCCCACAAGCAGCCATTTCCCTCCTAGACCCTCCCAGCGACCATGAACCCACCAACACATCTGATCCCCCTCCCCCAAAGTATCCAATCCCTCTCTAGCACCACCCTCCTGGAAAGAAGACCCCCCCCCAACACTCCCCCTCCCCAGCAATAACAAATATCCCCAAAGAGGGCCCCTCAGCAACCTTTTAAACCCTTATCCTCAGTCCCCATCCTGGCCTTACCAGAGTCCGTGGTGTCTAATGGGAGCAGACAAAATCCCTGTTCTCTCTTGCTTTTCCAGTCTAAGATCAAAAATGACCACTGTGACCCCTAGCAAGAATCATGTGATATTATTGCTAGTGGTCAGGCTTCCAATTAAGACCAAAAATGTCCTTATCTGACTGCCTCACTCCTAGTGGTAATACTGAAATTACCACTAGGGGTCATAGCGGCCTTTTTTCAATTTTCAGCCTTAGTAGCAGGAGTGAGTAGGGATTGATCCTGCTTCTGCTAGACACCAGAGTCTCTGGTAAGGCTGGGGATAGGAATCAAGGTGTAGCGGGTAGGGAGTCTGCTAATGGGACTTTTGAATGTTCGTTGTTGCCAGGGAGTAGGGTAGGGGTCTTAGAAAGAGCATAGCACCTGGGGGGGGGGGGGGGGTGTCAGATGCATTGGAAGGAGTGGGGGGGGGGGAATCAAAAGACTCACACAGGCTATGAGCGGATTTATGCCTGAGAGTGGTGATAGAGGGTGAGACTAGAGCTGCAGGACAAAGGCACATGGTGAACCGGAGCAGTGATCTTAAAAAGCAGCTCCCATGTACATACGTGTTTGTTTGTGTGTGTGTGGTGGTGGTGGGGGAAGGAGGAAGTTAGACATTTGTTTTCCCCACAGACAGCTTTTTGAAAATCAATGTTCCTGCTAGATGTAGGGAGCCATCAACATGTGGTCCTGCATCTATTGTACAAGAGGCTCTATATTTGATTGAACCTCTTATAAATTATTATAGGAATTCTCCACATCCCTACTTGAATGCCTAAATTCCTCTCTTCATGACCCTTTTAAAATAGGGCTCTGTATATAATCTAGTAAAGCAGTACAGTAAGATGAATTATTAATTGCAGCCCTACCCTAGGGATTCTATAGAAGCAAAACATGCTAGGATCAATTTTTTTTTAAATTTATAGAAGACTTTATTGAAGTATATGAGAAATATTACAAAGCCATCAACATGAGCTAACAACGTGTCTTTATAAAACAATGAACCACAAAAACTCTCAATTACATATAGGTAACTAAGTGCTTCTAGATTTTAAAACAAGGAATTTTTTTCGCATACCCCCCCTACAAAAAAAAACACACTCAACTCCTTTCCCCCCCTCAGCCCCCCTTCCCCTCCCCACCAGATTCTTAACACTTAAAGTGAGATGTAAAAGCAGTGGTGTGCTGGAGCAGGCTCTCACAAGCTCGCAAGAGCTGGTTGTTAAGTTTTTAAAAATTTTGGGAGCCGGTTGTTAAAGTAGGGCCCTCCATGGCTACTTTAACAACTGGCTTCCAAATGTGGGCTTGGTCCCCCTGCTGAATTCCCTTTTACTTTGCTGGTGGGGATGTTGAGCCCTGCCAGCCAAGTAAATAGACTGCTGCTGCTCCCTGCTCCTTGTTTCCAGCTCTGAGCAGCAGGCTGGGAAGTTTCAGCATGCTGCTCAAAGCAAGACGTTGGGAGTGGTGGCAGTCCATTTATTGGCTGCCAGCAAAGGTATGCCTAGCGTGCCCACATGAAGGGAGGGAGGAGAGAGAGGCAAGTGTTGCTCCCCCCCCCCCCCCCCCCCCATCCAGCCACCCCTAGCCCTTCCAACTGCAGAGCTGGCTACGTCTGGAGAAAGAGCCAGTTGTTAAAACTTTACCAGCACACCCCTGCGTAAAAGGTTCACAAATGGCCCCCTACTTAGTCATAGTTTTATTACGCAAGGCCCAAAGCCTCTCCATTTCACAAATGTACCTTGTTTAACCATTTAATCAAAGAAGGGACCTGAGAACTCTTCCAATGAGCAGCCAAGATAATCCTTGGGCGGTGACTGTACTACTTGAAAATTGATCCTAACATGCTGTCCTTGGGTGAGGAAGATAAGGATAGCATGTTAGGATCAATTTTCAAGTAGTACAGTCACCACCTTAAGTTCAACATTGAAACTGGTGCATAACATAGGGGCCCTGTTTAAAAAAGTGTGCTAAGCAGCGAATACATGAATTGGTGAACACTGTTATTGCATGAGTGCGGTAACTCTTACTGTGCTGGTATGACAGGTAGAGCACAGCAAATTGCACATTAACTGCATGTTGGGGACAAGAACTGGATGTGTTGTGGGCAAAGCATGGGCATGGATTGCATATTGCAATTAGCATATGGTACTTACCGAATGCTGTCACTGCTGCAGTTAGCACAGATACCCTTACTAACTCCTCAAGAGGAGGTAATGTGAATAAATTGAATACACAGTAAGTACAGAGGACATGCTGGGCACAACTCCAGCAATCAACATACAGTCTTTACACCAGGGGTGCTCAATGTCAGTCCTTGAGGTCTGCAACCCAATCGGGTTTTCAGGATTTCCCCAATGAATATCCATGAATCTTTTAGCATGCACTGCCTTCATTGTATGCAAATAGATCACATGCTTATTCACTGAATTTTTAATAAAACCTATATTCTATATTCAACATGATCCTTTATTAATCTTGAAAAAAATCAACTTTAAAACCTCATTGTTTTGTTTTTAACAAAAACAGCATGTTTTATTATCGGCAACAGTCCTGCATGAAGAAACCCGACTCTGTGAAAAATGTAGAGTTTGTTCTTATCTTAGAATATATAAAAGACAATCACAGTTTAAGCTTCAGTCTTTCCAAACATTCCATGAGAAAAGTTGGCTTCATATACTAGAGAGGCTGTTGTAGAAGTTTCAGTTCTTCAGTCCTAATCAAGCTGTGCTACATCATCAAACGCGCCAAACTTGAATTCTGTGGCCAGATAAATCCCTCCCTGAAGTTCATATTATTTTCAATCCTTGCCAAAGACTTATTAATGAAGCATTCTAAATCACTCCAAAATCTGTAATAAATACAGCATTACACTCTGTTTTAAGCACTTGTCAGGGAATCAGCAATTGAAGAGCTGTGCCGATCCAACATCCACACCTCCATGCACGACTCTACGTGGGTCCATGTTTTGCCAACAATGCCATTCTCAGGAGTGCGGACTGGATTAAAACATATCATATGCTACTGCTCACAATAAATCCTAGAAAAAAAATATTCACAATGTCAACCAATTTACAAAACAACACCCCTTATCATTCATTCATGGACTATTCATGGGAAAAGGAATCCACTGGGTGGCAGCCCCAACCAGAAACTAACCAACCCCAGAAACAAAATCTGTCATCTGATACTAAGTTTCAGTTTATATACTATTTGAACACCACAATCCCTAAATCCATTCCACCTATTTATTCAGACACAAGGGTTCCACAGTTCCCCAGAATAGATCATCCGTTGCTCTACATTTATCAAAGTTGAAGAAACACCACGCCCTCTCGGTAGTTCTGTTTGTTTTAACACCAAAACTGTAATTCTCTTATCTGATGATTATATCTAGACCAATGGTCTTCCAGAGGGGTTTCAGCTCAGAAATTACTTAAATGTTGTGCCATGCAGTGTTTGACAGTCCTTTTGGTTTGATCAATATACCATTTTAAACATGGACACTGAATTCCATAAACAACTTGATTGCAATCATAATTAGTCTGTTAATATAAATTGTACCGCTGATTAATATTAGGAATAATAACACAATCTGTTTCAATGCAATATTGGCAGTATACACAGAGGGGCATAATCGAAAGGGACGCCCAAGTTTTGTTGAGGACATCCTCGCAAAACGTCCCAATGGAGGAGTGGGGAAACCCATATTATCGAAACAAGATGGACGTCCATCTTTCGTTTTGATAATACAGTCGGGGACGCCCAAATCTTGAAATTTTGGTCATCCTTACAGATGATCGTTCCTAGGTTTGGTCATTTCTGATTTTTGGCAATAATGGAAACCAAGGATGCCCATCTCAGAAATGACTAAATGCAAGCCCTTTGCTCATGGGAGGAGCCAGCAATTGTAGTGCACTGGTCCCCCTGACATGCCAGGACACCAACTGGGCACCCTAGGGGGCACTGCAGTGGACTTCATAAAATGCTCCTAGGAACATAGCTCCCTTACCTTGTCTGCTGAGCCCCCCAAACCCTCCCTAAAACCCACTACCCCCAACTGTACACCACTACCATTGCCCTTATGGGTGAAGGGGGGCACCTAGATGTGGGTACAGTGGGTTTCTGGTGGGTTTTGGAGGGCTCGCTGTTTCCTCCACAAACGTAACAGGTAGGGAGGGGAATGGGCTTGGGTCCACCTGCCTGAAGTGCACTGCACCCAATAAAACTGCTCCAGGGACCTACATACTGCTGTCATGGATCTGAGTATGACATCTGAGGCTGGCATAGAGGCTGGCAAAAAATATTTTTAAAGATATTTTTTGAGGGAGGGAGGGAGGGGGTTAGTGACCACTAGGGGAGTAAGAGGAGGTCATCCCTGATTCTCTCCGGTGGTCATCTGGTCATTTCGACCACCTTTTTGTGTCTTGGTCGTAAGAAAAACACAACCAGGTAAAGTCGTCCAAGTGCTTTTCAGGGATGCCCTTTTTTTTAAATTTATTTTTATTAAACTTTTTCTTTTACAAGTTACACTTATAAAATAGAAAAATGGCAGGTAATACATTGCTTATATAATTAAACAAAAAGAAGAAACAATAAAGCTTTTATATGCCTTCTTAGACCACAATCAGAGAAAAAAGTGGGGGACAAGAGTTTTATACTAGGAGATCTTAAGGAAACATAAAAAAGAAAAAGTGGTAAATGGCCTGGCATTAACAGACAATATTAATTTTCACCGTCATTAATATACAGTCTATTTGGTGATCTTTTTAGCTTCTACAAATGTCTGTAAATGAATTGGGTCAAAGAACACATATTTATTATATTTATTATATTTCACATAACTTTTGCAAGGGTAGGCCAGTATAAATGAGGCTCCCAAAGCCCTAACCTACTCTCTGAAAGCCAAAAATTCTTTATGTCATTCTTGAGTAGTCTTTGAGACATCTGGGAATACCCAAATCTTTTGGCCACAAAAAGGTTTTAGAGAGTTTTTGAAATATAATTTCATTAAGGAATTGAAGTCCTGTTCAAAGACAAAAGAGATGCAAAGTTCGACGTTCCTTAACTTCTGATAAAGAGTCTTCAAGCAATTCTGAAATATTCAATATGTCCATCTCTGGATTCTGATTTTGGGGAATTCTATCTTCAATAGTTTTTGACAAAGGAAGATAGTATATTTTGTTGACTGGTGGGATTGCAGCTTGCGGATACTGAAGAATTTCAACAAAGTATTTTTAAATAAATCAAGTGCAGATATCCCACTGGCCAATGGAAAATTCAACATCCTAAGATTCAGACGTCTATTAAAATTTTCAGTCTGTTCTATTTTACGAAAAATCGTCATTTTGTCCTTACTTAATGTCTCGGTAGTAGTTTTCAATGCTTGATGGTCAGCCTGAATTTGAGTTATTCGCGTCGAGATATCTTGCTTAACTTCTTCGAGGGCTAAGGTTAGAGAGTCTACTTTATTCACCAAAATAGTTGTCTCTTGTGCTGCTTTTGTAACAGTAAACGTTAAATTTTGTAAAGCTATCCAAATTGACTGTAATGTTACCTCCCTGGGAGCTGCTGCTTCCATGTTCGTAGCTTCTGCGTCCTGAGGTGAGGAGCTGCCGCTCAAGGCTAAACCGCTACCGACTTCCGGCGCTGATAGCTGTTGTAACTCATCTCGAAGGGCCGCAGGACAGGGTGGTAAGACGGAATCCGGCGGAGATAATGATGTTTCATTCCCAGGTGAGGCTGACGCTCCTCCAACAGCTGACACAGTGGGACTCATCAATCCGGTATTTGTCTGAGAGTTGGAGACGTAGCGAAGGAGCGTCTGTTGGACTGGAGAAGAGGTTCTTGCCGGTAGCAGCACGGCTTTCACCACTCCCTTCCTCTTGGTATGTGGCATTAAGTCTTAAGGAAAAACAGCTCTATTTTGTAATTCAAAGGCTCCAGTCCTCACTACCCGCTCACACGCTCTTCTACTCAGGTCAAGGGATGCCCTTTTTTTCCATTAAGGGTCGAGGACATCCATGTGTTAGGCACGCCCCAAGTCCTGCCTTCACTATGCCTCCGATACGCCCCCTTGAAATTTGGCTGTCCCTGCGACGGAAAGCAGTTGGGAATGTCCAAAATTGGCTTTCGATTATACCGATTTGAACGACCCTGGGAGAAGGACGCCCCTCTTCCGATTTGTGTCGAAAGATGGGCGCCCTTCTCTGTCGAAAATGTGCCCAACAGTGTCCACATTGTGTCCCCTAGTGAACGCAAATTGTAGGACTTGCTCAAATCCTATATGAAGTGATGTTTACAAATGATCTTGCTAATTAATGGCACTCAAGGTGAATATGGTAACACGCAGGTAATCCTATTCCCCCCCCCCCCCCTCCGGCATTGTCTTCGTGAAAAGCCAGTTTTGTTGTGCACTGCAGAGACCATCCCCACCCAAAAACCCACCAAAATGAGAGAAAGACAACTTTTTTTTAAATTAAGCTAACTTGGCACTATTAAAATTTATTGTTGGGGAATTTTTGGGTGGGGATGGGCTCCTTGTTGCTCTAGGCACTGGCAGTGAAACATCTACCCCCCTCCCTCATCCAGAAGCCCACTACCAGACCACAGCCGTCATTTTGATAACAAAAGAGTAATCAAAATGCTGGCAGGTCATGGTGGTGGGCTTCTGGGTGGGGGTGGGCTCTTCACTGCAGGACAAAAAAAGATATATTTTAATCATTAAATATATACATTTTTGCCCTAGGCAGTGAAGTGCTTACCCCACCCAGAAATTCCAGAACAATACATTTTAATAGTGCCCACCAGGCCCCAGCTAGCTTAATTAAAAAAAAAAAAATTACATGATGATAAAATTATGGTGTAAAAAACCCCAAAAAGCATTTACAATTTCATTACCTGCTGCTGGGCTGGCAGCTGCTACTGCTGCTTTGCACTGGCAGTAAAGTTACCTGGGGCCAAGACAGGAACTCGTGTACTATTCTCTAATGATCTCTTCTCAATTCGAAGACCAAGACCTTTCTTTCCCAATTCCCACATTTCTAGGGAGGGCAGGGCCAGGCTGAGGCTCGCACAACCCTGCGTGCGTGCATATGGCCATGTGCAGCTATTTTTTTAGCCTGCCCTCCCTCAGATGCCACGAGCGAGTAGACGGAGCCAAGCAGAGTGAGAGCGAGGCTGAGAGCATGCCGCCACGCACAGCCACGTCCGGGTCATAAAGCTACGCGTAGGATGGATGTTTGAATAACAACCACGACGCACTCTGCCTCTCTCTAAGCCTAAAGGTAGGTGGGCTGAATCTGATGATGATGTCTGAGCCTGAGCGCGGGTGCCCGCGACCGCGACGTACACTAGGCTGTGTGTGTGCACTTGGGTGGTGGGCGGGCCTGAAATCAGAGCCTGGAGAGGAGAGATCAGCTGCCAGAGCGTCGTGGGTGCCGTCTCTGCCGTCACGCTAGGCTGCTGCTGTAGTTGTGTGTGACTGTGTGCACTTGGGTGGGAGGGCCTGGGCCCACCCAGGCCCACCCGTAGCTACGCCCCTGGTTCTTCTGAATCTACTTCAGCAAAAAAAATCAGTTCTAGTGAAAAGTCACGTGGAGAAACATTTTCAACATGACATCTAAATCCAATTTTGGATGTTTTGCTAAAAACATCCAAACATCAAGTAGTGAACATAGCGATTTTCATAAAAAGTCTATCTTTTTATTTAAAAAATGGCTACTTGTTAGACTTTTTGTGCTCAGTGTGGCTATCTTTTTGGGCCATTAAAAAAAAAATCAAAGGGACAAACGCACAAAAACAATCCATTGGGATGTATAGAGGGCCAGCATTCTTAGTAGACTGGCCACACAGACATCCCAGCAGAACAGTGGGGCACCCCTTTTATTGTATGGGGAGCCCTTCAAAACCCACCAAAAACCTACTGTGCCCAACTATACACCACTATAATAGTCCTTATGTCTGCAGGTGTCAAATATATGTGGGTACAGTAGGTTTTTGGTGGGTTTGGGAGGGCTCACATTTTCCACTACAAGTGTAACAGAGAGGGATATGGGCCTGGGTTCCCTTTGCTACAGTGAATTGCACTGACCACTAGGCTACCCAGGGACCTGTTTGCTGCTTTTCTGCTCTGCCAAGGTATGAAAGCTGAATTAACTAAAATAAAATAGCTTTCCCCTTTTTGTCACACAACAAGCTCACCAAAGTTCATCTCAGCCACCAGTATACTTAGTGCCCCTTTGACTATGCTGCGGTAAAAGGGGCCCTGCAGTAGCATCAGCACATGGATTTGCTGCATGCCCCTTTTACCACAGTGGGTAAAAGCCAAATAAAGCAAATGGCTGTGCAGTATATAAACACTTGCCATGTAGCCATTTCCGGGGGGAGCCCTTAATGCTATTTAAGAGGTGGCAAAGGCTCCCACACTAACCCGTGGGGTGGTAGGGCTCCCACTCTACCCCAGTGGTAAAAAAAAAAAAAATTTCCAATCGTTCCAGAAATGGCGTTTAAATCTAGACTGAAAGCCCACCTCTTTAACATTGCTTTTGACTCGTAACCACTTGCCTCCACCTACCCTCCTCTCTTCCTTCCCGTTCACATTAATTGATTTGATTTGCTTACTTTATTTATTTTTTGTCTATTAGATTGTAAGCTCTTTGAGCAGGGACTGTCTTTCTTCTATGTTTGTGCAGCGCTGCATATGCCTTGTAGCGCTATAGAAATGCTAAGTAGTAGTAATAGTAGTAGTAGTTACACTGAGGGTGGCACTATCACTGCCTCCCTCAGTAGGCCTGTCTGAAGCATGACAAAACGCTTGTAGCTCTAACACTGCTTTGTAAAAGAGGCCCTTAGTGTGTGCTAAGTGCACGCTAAGCTTTAGTAAAAGGATCACTAAGGGCCCCTTTTACAAAGTGGTGGTAGAGCTACCGCCACCTTGTCTGCATGCCAATCTGGTATGTCTGCCGGCCTACCGCAGGAGCTGGCAGTAGTGCCATACTCAGCATGCACCATTTCCAGCATAACCAGCAATTTTTCTTTTTTTTTTAACCACCAGGTTAGCACGGGAGCCCTTCCTGCCTCCTAAACATCCATTTCCCTTTTTCGTTTTTTTTTTTTATCTGCTATGGTAAAAAGGGACTTCAGCATGTGACGCTGACGCTAACACAGGTCCTCTTTTACGGCAGAGTAGTAAAAGAGGCACAAATTTTGTTAGCCCAAAACTCAATCAATATCAAAATCTCCTTTTTCATTTTTAAAATGGCTTTTCTTTCACAAAAAGTATACAACAGACACTCTGCCCTTGCTTTCCCTACATACCAGCTCCTTAAAACTTATCAAATAAAGGATTTTCTGCCCTTTTCTGACTCCAACCCTTAGCAAATCTTTTTAGATGCTCTAAAGTTTCAGCCATTTCTCTAACTGAATTTTCTAATGGCAGTTTTAGAATTGCTTCACTCCCTCGGAGTACCACAACATGTGCTCACTCACTAAGTGGATGCACGAGCCTTCCACAGGTGAAACATCAGTTGCAGTCTCATAAAAATGCTTCTTTTCCACTTTGAGAATCATTTAAAATATAGACCATCCATTCGCCCTTTTCTCACATGCACATTTTTCCTGAATAAATTTAAGAGCTTGCTTTCACACACATACACTATCCAGAGCTCTGACACATTCTTCTCATGCACACTTTCCCACAACCCAGAACAATGCTTTCAGTCTCCCTTGTGCCTCTGGCCCAATTATCTTCAACCAGCAGCAATTATCATGACCAGCCTCTTCAGCACACCACAGCAACCACACTGCCCATTCTTTTATTTATCTGGCCAGAGTTTCAGGCATGCTTGTTCTGCAGCTGCCTCCCTTAAACCTCATCGGCCGCTGCCCAGCTTCCTGCCACATAAATATAGACTCTGCACAATCTCCAAATATGTTTCCAGGGACTCACAATGCATGCTTGGCTATCCACTGCTATTTGCAGCAGCCCTAGAGCTCTCCAGCCCACTCCATACCTTGCCAGGAGTCTGGTACACCTAAGGGACTGGTTGCTACTGCATTTGGCTCCCCAGTCTACTTTGTCAGGGCCCTGTAAACAGATAGGTGCTTTATGTGAACCAAACATTCAGGCCTTTTCCTTTCCAGCCCCATCCCTCCCCTCCACTCTTCATGCCGCCCTGTTTCTTGTTCATGTGCACTAATTGCACATGTTCTTCAGTACCCATAGTATTTATTAGTGCCACAGTTCTGTACCTTCTGGCACCTTATGCTGCTGCCCCTGTGTGGACCACCGCTGGCCTGTTTCCTGTGGCTGACCAGAATGCCCTAGCCTCACAGCCAGGATCATGTTATAGGATTATCATATTTACAGAGACAAAAAAAGACGACACACAAAATAAAATGCTGGCCCACCCTAGCCTGCCCCTTGCCCTGCCCCTGACCACCCCTAGCCCTGCCACAGCTGCATAGTCACCTTGATCCCCCAAGAAAGACAGATTCTGTAAGCAGTGAAAATATTGGTAAAAGTAACAGAAATGCATTTTCTTCCACAGTCTAAATACAAAATTAGAAAAGATGTACATTTCCAAAAAAGCAAACATCCATAAGCAACTTGTTCCCTTTTCTTTTCCGCCCATCCATGAGCTGCATGTCCCCCTCTCCTCTCTATCCCCATCTATCCATGTGCTGCATTTCCCCCCTTTCCCTTCCCTTCCCTCCCCTCCATGTACAGCATATTCCCCTCTCCTCTCTCTTCCCTCCTCTCCATGAACTGTTTGCCCCCTTCTCTCCCTCCCCTCTCCTCTCCTCCCCTCCCCTTCCTTCCCCCTTCCTTCCTGGGTATACATTGCAGCACTGGTGGTCTAGTGGTCTCTTCAGGGCAGGAAAGAACCCCAGTCTTTCCTGCCCGCTGCCGCTGACTTCCCCTCTTCCACAGCTTCTTGAAAATGGCTGCTGAGACATCAAACGGTGGCCTCGCAAGAATCCTATCCTATTCAAAGACTCACTGAAAATTTTTTGCTTCATCTTTGATCCCAAAATTGACATTTAAACGTCAAATACACTTGGTCCTCCATTCTTCTTTATTTATTTATTTATTTATTTATTTATTTATTTATTTTTGCTTTACATTGTATTTAGGCCATTCAATCAATTCTTCCCTTCCCTCCTTTATCTCCTTCCTTCTTAACCTTGTTATTATTCACTTGATTATTGCAATTCCTTATATGCTGGTCTTCTCCTTACCACTCTTAAATGTCTTCAATTCATACAATCAAATGATGTGAAATTACTTTGACCATTCTTCTCTTCTTCTCATCACTCAACACTGGCTACCTGTTTCTGCCCAGATTAAGGTCAAGATTTTAACATTAATCTTCAAAGGTCGTTTTCTATCTTCACCTGATTACCTTGATGTTCCTTTACATGCCCTTTTTTCCTCCCAGCAATCCCTTCTCTCACTCCTCCTTCCCTCAGTCTTGTACTTGGATTCAATCTGTGATTCGACATTATGTTAAATTGGCCCCAAACTTTGGAACTCATTACCCGACTCTCTTAGACTGCAATCATCATACAACAGCTTCAAGAAACTACTCAAAACAAACATATCCAACATCCCCTCTATAACTCTATCTCTCTCTTGCTTCTCTTCACAATCTCCGACCTCTTTATCTTTTCTTTTCCCATCTTTATTCATCTTTTACCTCTCCTACATTTTATTTGTAAAACACCTAGATGCATTAACTTGTTTTATGCAATGGGTGATATAGCAAAAATTTATAAATAAATAAAAACCCACAGAAGTCAATCACAGCACAAGAGCTTGGAGGGAGACAAAAAAAACCCCACAAGTATCAGCACAGAAATAGTTTGTGATTCCATTTTAATTGTACATCACCACTGCAGCACCAGAGATTTCAATGAATTACCACAACTTTGCCAATCCGAAATATTAACTAGTAATTAACAGTAGCAGGGGTTGTGTTAATGAAATTTATTAGGACAGTGCTGGGCAGACTTTTACAGCCTGGGTCCCGCAAATGACAAGATGGATTTGGATAGGCTGGAGTGGGCTTTGACAGCAACTCTAGTATTTGGAACGTCTATGGTCTATCTCCCAGAAACAACAACGAGAGACCATGATCAAGTATCATGTTCATTGTTGATTTAATCTTGAATTGTTAATGAATGTGACTGCTGGGCAGACTGGAAATTGGTGAATATTTATTTTATTACTCATGTATTCTTTAGGATTTATTTATTACCTTTTTGAAGAAATTCACCCAAGGTGGTTTAATGTAATATTTGTATTCCACCAACTCCCGATTAGATTCAAAGCAATTAACAATCACTAAAAATGTTCTACAAACAAAAGTGTAACAGAATATGACATAAAAGACAACATAAATGTTAAGAAAAATACTTTTTAAACAAATATGTTTCTACATTTTTTTCAGAATAAGAACACCCAGTTTTCAAATCTTTAGGGAGAGAGTTCCAAAACCTCTATCGATTGATAGCAGAGTACAGTAGAAAAAATGTCTTATAATGAATAGCTTGAAAAGAAGGATAGTAAATTTAATCAGATCCAACTGCACAAGAAGTTTGAGTACCATTGAGAAAAGAAAAGAAATTAACTAAAGGGTCATTGTATTAAGGTGTGCTAACAGATTTAGCATGTGCTAACAATTAGCGTGCACTAAATGATAAGATCCCCATTATATTCCTATGGGCATCTTATCAATTAGCACATGCTAATTGTTAGTCCACGATAAATGTGTTAGCACACTTTAGTAAAAGGACCACTAAGTATTCAGGATAGAATCCATCAAAAACTTTAAAAAGCAAACATGCCAGTTTGAACCGGCATCCAATACAACTGAACAAGAGATGGAGTAGCCCTATTGAATTTCTTCAATTGAAATATCAATAGCCTGAAAATTCTGGGAGTCACAATTGACCGAAATCTCACACTCGAAGACCATGCGAAAAGCACAGCAAAGAAAATGTTCTACTCAATGTGGAAACTTAAGAGAATGAAACCATTCTTCCCAAGGGATGTATTCCACAGCCTAGTACAATCAATGGTGCTAAGTCATCTAGACTACTGCAATGCCATTTATACCGAATACAAAGAACAAATCATTAAGAAGCTTCAAACTGCTCAAAATACAGCAGCCAGACTCATATTTGGAAAAGCAAAATATGAAAGTGCCAAACCCCTAAGAGAAAAACTACACTGGCTCCCATTAAAAGAACAAATTGCATTCAAAGTGTGCACCCTATTCCACAAAATCATTTACGGGAAAGCCCCGATCTACATGTCAGACCTTATAGACTTGCCTACTAGGAATGCAAAAAAAATAATCACACACATTCCTCAATCTCCACTATCCTAACTGTAAAGGGCTAAAATATAAATCCACATATGCGACCAGTTTCTCATACATCTGCACGCAGATATGGAACGCACTACCGAAAGCCATAAAAACAATGCAAGACCTAACCATCTTCTGAAACTATTGAAAAAAGTATGGCAATACTTATGTACTAATGATCTTATTAGACAGCATAGGGTGTAAGTAGAGGTGGAACATACGGACACATAAGCTAGAGTAGCAGAAGTTAGAAAGTAAGGGTGACTGAAACTTTTCAAGTAGAGTCAGAAAAGGAATGCATAAGCAAGTCCTGCTATAGTATATGAAGCTGGCGTTAGTCCTTGTGTCCTAGTTAGCTGCTTCTTTCATTAAAGTCTTGAGAGAACAGCCAGGCTTTCACCTGCTTCATTAAATTGAGATCATCTGCATTGTGAAACTTTTCTGAGAGTTCATTTCAGAGTATGGGGGCTATTTTAGAGAAGGTATCACATTGCTTGATTTCCGTTGGGGATGGTGTGATTAGAGGCATTCCTTGGGAGGACCTTATACATAACAATAGCAGAAACTAAAAATACCCCCAACTTAATAACAATTAAAAGAAAATAGAACAGAAGTGCTGTCTAGTGATGGAGGAAAGGGATTTATAAAAAAAAGGCAGACTAAGCAAGTGCCTATGAGCAGTCATCCTGCTATATAAGTCACGTGGTTAATAGAATCAGCTGTGGCACCATGCCATCTTTTCTGGGAGGTCTGACGAATATCCAAATTCCTAAGAGTAGCCAGGGGTATAATATATTCACAAAGCTCTTTAGCCAAAGAACTTTAAAAGTGTACAAAAATTATTCACAGGAATAAATCTCCATGGGACAGGGTCACATATCTGCTCAGCATGCCAAATACCTTTTCAGCAACATGAGATAAAATATGATGGGGTCAGATTTGCAAAATGTTTGCAGAAATGGGTAGAAAGAGCTTTTTTTTTTTTTTTTTGTATCTTTGACAATAGATTTTCTTCTGAAAAATACTGTAGCCCCTTTTTCAAAAACACAAAACAATTTTGCTTCAGTAAAGGCAATGCAATTGCTGGGTAAACTTCCTCCCATGCACTTGAGGTGCTGAATGCTGCGAGAACCAGTGAGGAGGCACATTTCCGGAAGGTAAGGCAATACAAGGCAACCCATATTTGCAAGACATAAATGCTAATTTTCAGTTTCTAGTAGTGTTATGGCATGTTTGTTGATTAGCTCCATATGTTTCAGCAATCAGCCATATTAAAATTCTTACAGTTTAATTTGTTTCACACAGTTTGTGTTCTTTCCATTCACTTATGTTACATATTACAAATAGCAGCACATTTTTGGCAGAAAAAAAAGGTTAGTAAGGTTTTGGATACAGTTAGTTCTCTTCATACTTACTCTGTGGGATTATGATGAACTCATGATGGAAGGTAGGGAGGTCATGATTTTTATTTATTATTTTATTGATTTGTTTTTAATAAAGCCATGTTACACTGTTGAAGTGATGATTGCATAAGCACTTTCTAAAGGGAGCAATGGGTTTATTAGATTTTGGGTTATGTTTACAGATGTAGTAGTGGTAACTTTATTTCTGTTGGCACTAACAAAAGTATAAAACTCCCATTTCTTTGGTTCATGTTTTTTAAGACATTCATTTAGCTACTCCCACCTCTCTGAATGTGGTTAAGATGTCCTGCTAATGTACTCAGTGTTATCAGAAGCCCAAACTGATATTTCATGCTGAACAGTACAAAAACAGCATGAGAAAATAAGAATGGACTTAACATATATCTCAATCTCTTTCTATATATCTATATGTAATCCCCAGTTGGGTTGGGGATTGCTAGGAGAGTAAGTCCCTCTGGAGAGTCACTGGGAGGGAGGAGAGTGACCAGGAGGTTCCTGGGTGGGAGGAAGCCCAGCCCAAGAGGAACAGTTCTGAAATAAAAAGCAGAGAATAGTGCCCTGAGACTGAAGAGAAATGGAGGAGGAGGAGGAGATTGGAAGGAGATAAAGAGGAGTGCTTGTCCTTTGGGGGGAATCTTTGGTTGCCTGATGGTCCCCTGCCAATGACCTGGAGGAGTAAAGGGGAATCACAAGTAGGAGAAGTAAAACCATTTTTAAAAAAGGTTCCAGAGGAGATCCTGGAAATAATAGACTGGTGAGTCTGACGTCAGTGTCGGGCAAAATGGTAGAGACTATTATTAAGAACAAAATTACAGAGCATATTCAAAAGCATGGATTAATGAGACAAAGTCAACATGGATTTAGTGAAGGGAAATCTTGCCTCACCAATCTACTACATTTCTTTGAAGGGATGAACAAACATGTGAATAAAGGTGATCCAGTTGATATTGTGTATCTGGATTTTCAGAAGGCGTCTGACAAAGTACCTCATGAAAGACTACAGAGGAAATTGCAGAGTAGTGTTCTATTGTGGATTAAAAATTGGTTAAAAGATAGAAAACAGAGATTAGGGTTAAATGGTCACTATTCTCAATGGAGAAGGGTAGTTAGTGGGGATCCCCAGGGGTCTGTGCTGGGACCGCTGCTTTTTAACATATTTATAAATGACCTAGAAATGGGAGTAACTAGTGAAGTAATTAAATTTGCTGATGAAACAAAGTTATTCAAAAAGGTTAAATCGTGGGAGGATTGTGAAAAATTACAAGAGGACCTTACGAGACTGGGAGACTGGGCGTCTAAATGGCAGATGACGTTTAATGTGAGCAAGTGCAAAGTGATGTATGTGGGAAAGAGGAACCCAAATTATAGCTACGTCATGGTAAATGGTAAAGCATGTGGATACAGGTGCTGAAGTGAATATTTTGCCAGAATTTGTATGCAATGTGCTCAGTTATTATTATTTATTTCATAATGCTTGATATACTGCAACGGGTCAGGTATGGCTGCTATGCGATTTACAAATGTATTAAAAGAAGGGAAGAGGGAGGGAGTAAAAAGGAGGGGGATCGTTGGGAGGGGTGAGCTAGAAACGCTAAAGATTTTGGCAAAGATGTGAGTTTTAAGTGTTGACTTGAAAGTTGGCATTCAGAGTTATGATCTGATATATAGTGTGAGAGTGTTCCATAACTTAGGGCTGAGGTAGCTAAAGGCAGTTTCACAGGAAATGTTGAGTCAGAGTGAAGTGTGAGAAAGGAGAGTCAGAAGATTAGTGTTGGCAGATCGAAGGGAGCAGGTGGGGACATAAGGAATGAGAGATTATTGATGTAGGCAGGGGCAGATGGTAGATAACCTCTAAAGACAACAAGAATTTTGAATTTGATGTGGGCAGAAACAAGTAGCCAGTGCTTGATATGAAGCAGAGTTATGTGATTTTAAAAAATGTGCATGGTGTATAAGTTGATTAAATAAGTTAAAGAAGTTTTATAGACTAAAGCAGGAGCCCAGCATATAGGGAGTTATGATAGTCCAGATGGGAAATGACCAAGGCCAGAAGAAGATCACAGATAAGAGAGAAGGAAAGGAAGATGCGGACAGAGCGGATCTGGTGTATCCCAAACCAAGAAGAATGTACAATGTTGTCAATTTGTTGTTTAAATGTGAGCTTGGAGTTGAAGGTGATGACTAAGATCTTCATTATGTCTCTAAAAGGAAGTGGCTGACCATCAGTGTGGGGGCAAGAGAGGAAAGAGACATTAGGGTTGGGAAAGAGAATAGCCTCAATTTGGAGGTGTTGAGAAAAAGAAGATTGTCTTTCAGCCAGCGGGAAATGTGGTCTAAACAAGTATTGAGAATATTCAATGAGTTAGCTGTATATTGTTTCAGGCAGATCGTATTACTGTTATGCTACCTCACTCCCAGAATGATTAGCATGCAGTTTAAACCCAATACTATAAGCATATAATATCACCAAGATAGAGTCTCAATTCTTAAGCAAATCTTCTTTAATACAGTAACTTGAACAAGGAGAAAATAACTTAGGGCCCTATTTACTAATTTTTAGCATATATTCCTATGGGTGTCTCTAGCATTAGTTTGTGGTAATTTTTAGCACACGCTAAAAATGCTAGTGTACCTTAGTAAACAGGGCCCTTAGTTTGTTGCTTGAAAAGAAGATAGCCTCTGCTACCACAGTCCACTTTCAACCAGTGTACCCTAGACTTATGGACTGGGAGAGTGATTTCAGCACATGCTCAGAGATAATGCTGTACTATACAGTAGGAGTGGTAAAAAGACTTGATGGAATTACAGTGAATTTGGAGGCATATACTAATTGCTAGGTCAGAGGGCTGCTTCCACCATGCTCTAAGGTGGAAAGAAGAAAGAAAGAAGGGGGGCACCGCACTACAAGCCCAGCAAACACTTTGGCTCAACCTCAGGAAAACTAACCCTACATCTACACAAGATACGGAAGATGGAACATGAAACCACCTGCTAAACCTAGCAGAACATTCACACGAAACCTAAAATTGTCCTGATAAAAATGGCAAAGGGTTTACTTTGTAGACTGTCAGGGGCATAATCGAAAGAGAAGGACGCCCATCTTCAGACACAAATCGGGAGATGGGCGTTGTTCTCTCAAGGTCGCCCAAATCAGCATAATCGAAAGCCGATTTTGGGCATCCTCAACTGCTTTCCGTCGCGGGGGCGACCAGAGTTCATGGGGGTATGTCGGCAGTGTACCGAAGGTGGGACGGGGGCATGGTTAAGAGATGGGCGTCTTCGGCCAATAATGGAAAAAAGAAGGGCGTCCCTGACAAGCATTTGGCCGACTACTTGGTCCAATTGTTTTCACGACCAAGCCTCAAAAAGGTGCCCAACCTGACCAGATGACCACCGGAGGGAATCGGGGATCACCTCCCCTTACTCCCCCAGTGGTCACCAACCCCCTCCCACCCCCCCAAAAATTTTTTTTTACATTTTTTGACAGCCTCTATGCCAGCCTCAAATGTCAAACCAGCTCCACTGCAGTATGAAGGTCCCTGGAGCAGTTTCTAGTGAGTACTGCAGTGCACTTCAGTCAGGCGGATCCAGGCCCATCCCCCCCTACCTGTTACACTTGTGGTGGTAAATGGGAGCCCTCCAAAACCCACCCAAAACCCACTGTACCCACATCTAGGTGCCCCCCTTTACCCTTTATGGTAGTGTTGTACAGTTGTGGGTAGTGGGTTTTGGGAGGGGTTGGGGGGCTCAGCACCCAAGGTAAGGGAGCTATGCACCATGGGAACAATTTATGAAGTCCACTGCAGTGCCCCCTAGGGCATGTGAAGGGGACCAGTGCACTGGTCCTGGCATGAATGCTGGCACCTCCCACGACCAAAGGGTTTGGATTTGGTCGTTTTTGAGACGGGCATCCTCGGTTTCCATTATGGCCGAAAACCGGGGACGACCATCTCGAAGGTCGACCATCTCAACGTTTAGGTCGGCCATCTCTTAGGACGACCTAAATGTTGAGGTTTGGGCATCCCTGACTGTATTATCGAAACAAAAGATGGACGCCCATCTTGTTTCGATAATACAGGATGCTCCACCCCTCTGCGGGGACATCCTCAGAGATGGATGCCCTTAGAGATGGGCGTCCCCATTCGAAAATGCCCCTCCACGAGTTCCAAAGACTATCAAGTTTCATATTAAATATGATCTTACATAAACAATTATCCTCAACCATGTCTAGCTAGTTAATAAGATGTAATGTAATATTGTTTACTGTACTGAAGAGTTCCACTGTAAATTATTACTAATTGTTAGCTAATATTTTGATAACATACTGTTAAATGTAAACCACTTAACTTGTCGGTAAAGCGGGTTATAAATGCCAAATTAAATTAAATTAAACCACAGGAAGCTGTACATATGCTCTGAAGGAACTTATCAGAGAGAACTACAACATTGCATAGATTTGTAGTCCAAGGACACTGTTTCACCTCTTAAAGGTACAAGCACTGAATACTCTATACAAACAAGATGTAACCTGCCTCCATGAATATGGGGGCAGAACAAGCTTGGAAGAAACACGATACAAAATTTGGAATGTTGTTGGCATAGCAAAAAGGTGTGCAGCCTTGAACTTGTATGATAGTAAGAAGTGGCATCCCCTGCCGTATTCACCATCTTCCCTTCCCTCTGCCTCTCTGTTGTGCCTAGTTTCTTCTTGGTTTTCCTTCAACCCTATTTCTTCCATCTCTGTTTTGAGAACCCTCCAGTCTCTCAATCCTTCTTCTTCATCTCTGGACCCCGGGCCACCACACCTCCTTCCACTCTTGCTTCCCCTCCTTCAGGCTAGTCTCTCTTGGCATGGTTCCAGCTTCTTGGAAGCAAGCTCACATCATGCCCCTTCTTAAGAAACCTCATCTAGACCCAGTTCTCCCTGCTAATGTCTGCCCTATCTCTAACCTCCCCTTCTTTGCAAAACTTCTCAACAAACTTGTTCTTACACAGCTTGAATCCTTTGTGGAGTATCAAACACACTTCACCCATTTCAGGTCGGCTTCTGGGTCTGCCACAGCATTGAAATCCTTCTGTTGGCCCTTCTGGCTCTGGATCAACACTGTTTCTTTAGATATTTCTTCAACCTTTGACCTTGTTGACCATTCCCTCCTTCTCCATTGTCTCAACTCTGTTGGAATTTCAGATTCAATTCGTTCATAGTCCATCAGCTACCTTTATGATCATTCTTTCCAACTGACCCACTCCAATTTCAGTACTGCCATCCTATCTATCCTTTCAGGTGTCCCCCAAGGCTCTATCTTGTCCCCAATGCTATTCAATATTTTCCTCGCTCCTCTTCTATCATCCAAGAACATGGCTGCCTTCCTTTCTGCTACATCAACAACATTCAGGTTTTCTGCTGCAACTCCGATCCCTCCTCTCCATCCTCCCCCCCTGAATTCTTGCCTAAGTGCTGTCTCTGATTGAAAAATAATGGTCTTTTCCTAAACTCCTCTAAATGTGAAGCTATTGTGTTCACACCACCTTCTCTCTCTCTCTGCCCCCAGTACCACTAATCGATATTAAACCCATTAACATCAGTTCTTCCACTAGGATCCTGAGTGTAATATTTGATTCTGAATTAACCTTCAAACCCCTAATAGACTCTGTTATGTGCTCATCCTTCTTTGCCCTCCATCGTATCTGCTCTGTTCACCTCTTCTTGTCATCTCATTCTATCCGTTCTCTCATTCTGGCCCTAGTCATTTCCCACATCGTCTACTGTAATTCCCTTTATGCTGGTCTTCCCCTCTATTCTGTTAAGCGTCTTTAACTCCACTGCAGTCAAACTTATCCACCGAACCTATTGTTTTGACCATGTCACTCCACTCCTCCATCTCAAGCATTGGCTCCAAGTTTCCTCCTGCATCTGCTTTAAACTCCTTCTTCTGGTCTTCAAAAATCACTTTCCCTCCTCTCCTGCTTAGTTAAACACACTTTTGATACTTTATTTGGCGCTTGCTTTCTGCGTTCATCTTCTGATCCTTTTCTTTGCATCCCTGCCCCCTCTGTTCTTCACCTCTCCATCACATGAGAGACTGCTTTCAGTTATCTAGGCCCCAAACTTTGGAACTCCCTGCCCCCATGCTTTCATTCACTCATGTCTCTCCAAGAAATTAAAGCTCGGTTAAAGACTTTTCTTTTCTCTTATCTTCAAATCCCTTTCCATTTAGCTGACCCTCTAGCATTCTTTTTATTTTTCTCTTGTTGCAGTTCCCTCCTTTGTGTGTCCTGTCCTTTTGTCTGCCCCTCATCCATCCTCAGATTATTTTTAATTCTTGTAATATGTTTAGCCACCTGTCTTTGCCCTATTTTGAGGTATATCAAGTTCTGGAAAATGAAAATAAATTAAAGAGGGTGGAAGCAAGTATGAAGCTTTGAGGGACCCCTGTTTGAAAAAGATGCACTAATGATAGGGATTTGTTATGTGAAAAACTTTTAAGTCACTCCTTAAATCCTGGTTTTTCCAACAAGCTCTGCTTAATTTGATGTTGTTTTCGGTTCTCTCACTATGACTAAAGACCTTAGGCCTAGTCCCTGTTGTCTTTTTATCTATTATTGTCTCGTTTTTGTTGTTTCTTTTGAATGAGTGGTTGTCTTTTCTTTCCTATCAACCAATGTTGTTCTTTTTCTACATGTTATATGTTATTACTTTTTATTGTAAACCACTGTGAACTACTGGCTAGAAATGGCAGTATAGCAAGTCTTAATAATAAATAAATAAATAACTGAGAACTATGAGAAGACAGACCCTGAGATACTTAATAGAATGTAACCTTTGAAGAAATAGGGAGTGATAACCTAGGTTAAATGTGAATGAGAGTTTGAGGGAGACAGCAATTATGGAATGGTGCTGGTCCAGAGATGATTGAATGGAATCATGGAATAGTGCTTTGACCATGGCAAAAGCCGGCCTGGAGGGGGTAAAGAATATTAGTACCTTCATTGAATTGGTCAAGCTGGAGAAGGAATTTTCTCCAGTATCTTGCTAAAGAATGGGAAGGTTAGAGATAGGATGGAAGTTAGAGGGAAGGGAGAGATCTACGTGAGGCTTCTCAAGGACAGGACTGACAAGGGCATGCTTCCAGCTCAAGGGGATAATGCCATGAGAAAGACAAGTTTGAAGAGGGAGAGTAAGCAGGGAAGGAAGAGAAGGGAAAGGCGTTTCACTAGTTGAGCAGGCCAAAACAGGTTTGAAAGAAATGGATATAAGCTTAAGAAAATATAGAGGAAAACCAATTACAACACTGGGGCACTGCAGTACACTTATCCAGTATACAAGTCATGGCCAAAAGTTTGTGACCAAGCAGTTTTCAACTGTACCACACTGAGTTCTTGATTACTAATATGGCTACTTTGGACTATAGTCTTTGTTTTGGGCTAAATATTTATTTTTTAATAGTTTCAGCCATCTTCCATCTTCTAAGTTAGAAGGTAAGAATTTGATTTTTTTTTCATAATTATATGTTGGATTTTGCATTCCTGCATGAAAAGTATATGTCAACTTAAAATATTACAATTCATATAATTTTTTGTATAAGCAAACTTTGTTGTTTGTCAGTGTAAGAATAGATAGCAATCATAGCTGTGAGTGATAATAGAGGTTTAATTATCTCTTAGATCATTGTTTTAGTGCTGATTGATTAACTTGACTGTAACAAAGAATCAGATCCATTAAAATTTGATGCTGAGTTGAGCAACATTTGTTGTGTTAAAGAAACAAGCTGAATATACATTATTTTGTTTACAAGATTCAACAAAATGAAAATCTAAGGCATCTATAAAATATCTACTTATATGATAATTGAACATACTTGGTGTCTTTGGTTTGATTTCAGGTTTTCGCTTGCATATGGCAGCATGGTACATGGGAAAGAACTTATCCTAGAGAAATATGCACAGATCGTAATTCTGTACAAAGAAAAGGTAACCAATAAGAGCAATTGCAAAGAAGCTGAAAGTTGCTCATTCAGCTGTCATAGTAACGATCAGATGAAAACAAGATCTGGACAGTTTTAGTACATATAAGTACATAAGTATTGCCATACTGGGACAGACCAAAGGTCCCTCAAGGCCAGCATCCTGTTTCCAACAGTGGCCAATCCAGGTCGCAAGTACCTGGCAAGATCCCAAACAGTACAATACATTTTATGCTGCTTATTCTAGAATTAACCAGTGGATTTTCCCCATGTCCATTTTAATAATGGTCTATGGACTTTTCCTTTAGGAAGCCAGCCAAACCTTTTTTAAACACTGCTAAGCTAACCGCTTTCACTACATTCTCTGGCAACAAATTCCAGAGTTTAATTACACATTGAGTGAAGAAATATTTTCCCTGATTCATTTTAAATTAACTACTTTCTATCTTCATTGCGTGCCCCCTAGTCCTAGTATTTTTGGAAAGAGTAAACAAGCGATTCATTTCTACCCGCTCCACTCCACTCATTATTTTAAAGACCTCTATCATATCTCCCCTCAGCCATCTTTTCTCCAAGTCTCAGGCACGCTCAGGTCAACCATGAATGTACAAATGGACAATGTAGCTAAACATTCATCAAGTGTAATCAGAGCCAGAATTGCAGATAGTCCACTGAAGAAACCAAGCAATAGCGCAATATGCAAGAGATTATTCGGTGCTGGACTTTGATCTTATCGGCTTGCTCAAAAACTGAAGTTGTCTGCCAATTTATCAAAGATTGGCTCACGTTCTGTCACAAGTACAAGCAGTGGACAGCTGATCAATGGGAGTGAATTATGTTTTCAGATGAAAGTACTTTCATTCAGTTCTACAGCTTCTATAGACATATAAGGAGCCCTTTAAATTGGAGACATAACCCGAGGTTTGTTATACCCACAGTGAAACAAGCATCAAAGGTTATGGTTTGTGGAGCAGTATCAGGATCTGGTCAAGCAGGGCTTTGGAGTATACCGAAGAATACCAAAATCAATGGAACTGTTTATTTGAATGTTTTGACAGAGAAACTGCCAAACTTTATGCTAGTTCAAATATAACCCATTTCCAACAGGATGATGCTCCATGCCATGGAACAAAAACTGTTAAGGCATGAATGGCTCATTAACAGATACAACTGTTAGAACCTTGGTTGGGCAACAGCCTAGATATGAACATTATTGAAAATGTGTGGAGCATGATGAAGCAGAAAGTGACCATACACAGAGCTTATACACATGATTAAAACTGTGTGAACTCAGAAGATAACTCCAGAATTCTGCAGACAACTGGCCAGATCAATGCCAGAATGCATACGCAACAAAATATATCACTATAAATACTGATAGCTAGCAGAAAATGTCTTCAGACAATGACTTTAGATGCTAAATACAACATAGACAATTTGTAGCTTTAAAATCTGATCTGTTTTTGTATATCTTGTTAAATATCTGTCATAAATGATGAAAATGGTGGAGGTCGCAAACTTTAGGCCATGACTGTATAGAACAAATATTTGCACTGGACATGGTAGGTGCTTCAGATCTTCATTCAATAATTAGTTTATCAATATATATGGAGCTAAAATTAGTGAAGAGAGTAGAAGGAGTACAAACTATTACCTTATCTTCCCTGTGAATATCTTTTGCCCTTTGGTTGTCTATTTCTTCTTTTCTTTCTTTCTATTTATGTATTGAATTCTGCTTTTAGCCCTACCTCTCAACAGCACTCAGGGAAGGTTGCAAAACAAACATATGTAATCCATAAAATATATCAAAACTGCTACTCAAAATACTCCCTTATGGCCTTTTTGTTTCAAACGTACTTGAAAATGCTTTTAATATTTGTTTTTGCCTCTATGGCAAGCTTTTCTAATTGTGGCCTAACTTACCAGTGCTTATGTTCAACCCTATTCATTAGTGTCTGCTTTCCATTTTCTGAAATATTCCCTTTTGACTTTCACTGCCCTTTCTACCTCAGCTTTTGACCATACTTGCAGTCAATTGCTCTTTTTAATTGTTCTTTGAAAGGAGGACCAAGGAACAGCAAGTAGGCAAGGTCCACAAATGAGTTCTCCACTGAACAGGGCCCCCTGGGTCTGGGGCAGATAGGATGGGGTCTTCCATCTATAGCAATTACCTTTCCCTCAGGTTGAGCCCCCCAATGCTGGTAGCCATCAGGACTTAGCTGCCCAAAATTCAGGGCCTGGGGTGGAGTGTTGGATATCAATAAAACTTGGAAAAGGCAGGGAGCATGAGAACACAGCCACTCTCCAAGAGGATTTAGTACAAAGGCAAGAATGAAACCCAAGTAGGGCTACTACTGAGTCAAGGATATTTCCATGCAAAAGAATACTAAATCGTAATCAGAGATGCAATGAAGAAACAAAGCACTAGGCTACACTGCCCCCTTCTCATCCCCATGGTACACGTTCAGCTTTCTCCAGCCCCTTCTGTTTTCTTGCCCGCCCCCATCCATATTGCACACTCTCAGCTTTTGCTGCCCCTCCCAACATTCCCATGGCACATTCTCAGCTTTCGCTGTCCCCCTCTCCAAACTAAAGGGCACACTTTCACTTTGCTCTATTGCTCTGCTCCGCCATCTCCATGGCACGTGGAGGGGCATAATCAAAAGGGACGCCCAAGTTTTTCTGAGAACGTCCTCACAGGACGTCCCCATGAAGGGGTGGGAAAACCCGTATTATTGAAACAAGATGGACGTCCATCTTTCGTTTCGATAATACGGTCAGGGATGGCCAAATCTGGAAATTTAGGGCGTCCTTAGAGATGGTCGTCCTTAGGTTTGGTCGTTTCTGATTTTTGGCTATAATGGAAACTGAGGATGTCCATCTCAGAAATGACCAAATCCAAGCCCTTTGGTAGTGGGAGGAGCCAGCATTCATAGTGCACTGGTCCCCCTCACATGCCACAACACCAACCAGGCACCCTAGGGAGCACTGTAGTGGACTTCAGAAATTGCTCCCAGGTGCATAGCTCCCTTACGTGTGTGCTGAGGCCCCCAAAACCCACTACCCACAACTGTACACCACTACCATAGCCCTTATGGGTGAAGGGGGGCACCTAGATGTGGGTACAGTGGGTTTGTGGTGGGTTTTGAAGGGCTCACATTTACCACCACAAGTGTAACAGGTAGGGGGGGGATGGGCCTGGGTCCGCCTGTCTGAAGTGCACTGAACCCACTAAAACTGCTCCAGGGACCTGCATACTGCTGCAATGGACCTGAGTATGACATTTGAGGCTGGCATAGAGGCTGGCAAAAAATATTTTTAAAGAATTTTTTTAGGGTGGGAAAGGGTTAGCGACCACTGGGGGAGTAATGGGAGGTCATCCCTGATTCCCTACGGTGGTCATCTGGTCAGTTCGGGCACCTTTTCGTGGCTTGGTCGTAACAAAAAAAGGACCAAGTAAAGTCGTCCAAGTGCTCGTCAGGGACGCCCTTCTTTTTTCGATTATGGATCACGGATGCCCATGTGTTAGGCACGCCCAAGTCCCGCCTTCGCCACGCCTCCGACACGCCCCTGGGAACTTTGGCCATCCCCGCGACGGAAAGCAGTTGGGGACGCCAAAATCGACTTTCGATTATGCCGATTTGGGCGACCCTGGGAGAAGGACGCCCATCTTCTGATTTGTATGAAAAGATGGGCGTCCTTCACTTTTGAAAATAAGCCTGAGTGTCACCTTGCTCTGCCCTCCTCCACTCACCCTCCTCATGGCACACTCTCACCTTGCTCTGTCCCCTCCTCCCCATGGCTCACTGTCAGCTTGTTCTGTCCCCCTCCCCATGGTTCACTATCACCTTGCTCTTCCTTCCTCCATGGCACACTCATTTGCTCCGCCCCTCCCCCCCCTGGCATATTAACTGCTCTTTCTCCCCCTGTCCCACAGAGATTGTGTAGCAAGAGGAGGAGGAGGACATGAACTGCTGCTTCCCCCTCCTCTGCCAGCTTAGACCTGTCCTGGGACCTCTTCTTTTCTCCATCTATACTTCTTCCCTTGGTACTCTGATCTCATCCCATGGTTTTCAGTATCATCTTTACGCTGATGACTCCCAGATCTACATCTGCACACCAGAAATCTCAGCAGGAATCCAGGCAAAAGTATCAGCCTGCCTGTCTGACATTGCTGCCTGGATGTCTCAGCACCATCTGAAACTAAACATGACCAAGACTGAGCTTCTCATCTTTCCTCCTAAACCAACCTCTCCTCTTCCCCCATTCTCTATTTCTGTGGATAACACTTTCATCCTTCCTGTCTCATCAGCTCGTAACCTTGGAGTCATCTTCGACTCCTCCCTCTTCTTCTCTGCACATATTCAGCAGACTGCTAAAACCTGTTGTTTCTTTCTCTATAATATCAGCAAAATTCACCCTTTCCTTTCTGAGCGCACTACCGGAACCCTCATCCACACTCTTATCACCTCTCGCTTAGACTATTGCAACTTGCTTCTTACAGGTCTCCCACTTAGCCATCTCCTCTTCAATCTGTTCAAAATTCTGCTGCACGACTAATATTCCGCCAGTGTCGTTATGCTCATATTAGCCCTCTCCTCAAGTCACTTCACTGGCTTCCTATCCGTTTCCACATACAGTTCAAACTCCTCTTATTGACCTATAAGTGCATTCACTCTGCAACTCCTCAGTACCTCTCCACTCTCATCTCTCCCTACATTCCTCCCCGGGAACTCCGTTCACTGGGTAAATCTCTCTTATCTGCACCTTTCTCCTCCACTGCTAACTCCAGACTCCATTCCTTTTATCTTGCTGCACCATATGCCTGGAATAGACTTCCTGAGCTGGTACGTCAAGCTCCATCTCTGGCCATCTTCAAATCTAAGCTAAAAGCCCACCTTTTTGATGCTGCTTTTAACTCCTAACCCTTATTCACTTTGTTCAGAACCCTTATTTTATCCTCACTTTAATGTTAGAAATGATAAGTAGTAGTAGTATTTGGGTGAATTGCTGGACTGTAAAGGGCCCGCGCGGTTCACCTAAGTCAGATCTAAGCCAGCAGAGGAAGAAGTGGCTCGATGTGCAGTGGTTCACTTTCTCCACCTCCTCCTCCTCCTCCTCCGCCAGCACATCAAGGAGAATTCTGTACTTCTTGTGCAGAATTCTCCGTGTTCTGCGGGGGAGGGAAGGGAGAATTTGTTTGAATTCTGCACAGTGCAATTTCCTTGATTCCTTATTTGTTGTTTACCCTAGCATCTGTAGGACCAGAAAATTAGTTGGCTGAGATTTCTAGTGGACAAAGTGAGACAAGATTACAAAGGAATATGTTATGTTTTGGGGATGTAGATTGACAGAGAGGACAAAAGTCTATCTCATATGTCTCCTCTTAAAGTTTGTGGAGTAATTTTAGAAGAAGATGAGATAGGTCAGAAATAGGTTGCTCAAGTTGTATGTCAGGTATGGCGAAATAGTCATGGCCATTTTTGGATTGTTAGTACCCTGGATTATTGAAATGTGTTGTGTGTTTATATTTCTTGCAAATTAGTTAGGAAATTACAGTTTGCACAAAATATGATATCCAGGCACCTAACAGGCGTTGCCTTTATTACATAATTTGATTTTCAATTGTTATTGCTGACTTAAGGTTTTAAACAATCTGCTGTGGGAACAGTTATATAAATAATATGTAATATGTTAGTGTACCTGGGTAGGAATATTAAAATAATTTTAAAAGAGGCCTAGTGAAAGAAGGCTTTTAGGGCGTCTTTTACTAAAGCACGCTCATGTTTTTAGCATGCGCTAAATTTGTGGGCACCCTAAACGTTAGAGACGCCCATAGGAATGCATGGATGTCTCTAACGTTTAGTGCGTCCACAATTTTAGTGCGCCAAAAATGCGAGCGCACCTTAGTAAAAGACCCCCAGAGTGACTGCAGCTGAAGGGTGGAACAAATTACTTGAGATATAAAAAGGAAAGCTTCCTCTGCTGTTTCTTAAAAAATTCTTCAAACAGTGTTCGTTTCCAACTGCTTAAATGAGTGTCACTTTATCTTATTATTGTAATTCTGTTTCTTGATTGTTTTTATTTATATACACCACCATGACTGGATTTTCCAAGAAGAGAGTATAAAGTTTAAACATAAATAAGTACATAAATGTCCTGTGAAGTCTGCACCCAAAATAAGATGCCATAACAAAGTCCTCAAGGACTTTTATGTCTCTGCCCATACTGTCTGAGCTCTGGGAAAGGATTTCCATGGACTTTATTACAGACATCTTTATCACAAGTGAAATCCAAGACAACACACTTTATCACCACTACCTGCTGTTATTCATCAAGTGAAACAGTAGATATTCTAGTCAGGAAAGTGGTCCACCTTCATGACTTACCATATCATATATTCTGTGACCAAGGTACTCAGTTCATGGCATTATTTGATTAGAGCTGACCAAGTGCTGGGACATCAAGATCCATTAATCTTCAGGTTATCACCATCAATCCAATGAGCATACGGAATGAGTGAACCAGACTTTGGAGCAAGTACCTCCATTGTTTCTGCAACTAGCACAAGAATTACTACTGATATTCAGCCAGCAACAATCAGCATTTCTGTGACTGCCGTTGGCATTAAACCCAGAAATTCAATGCCGTGCCATGGCCGGCCTCTGGCATTGAATTTCCGGGTACAGAGAGCCAGGTAAAACATAGTTAGTTAAGTGCGATAGGACTAGATCTAAAGTAGCTTACTTTATTATCAGATCGAGGACCAGCTACTCCATGAAGCAGTCATTTATATCATCTATCACCTTAGCATGTCCTGATAAGCCATTTACCCAATCAAATTCAAATAAATAAATAAACAACTGTGGAGAAAAAAGCTCAGTGAAAAAATATCAACAAGTCCTCTAACAGTCTTCCATTCCAGGCTGCTAAATTATCAATCATTGCTAAAAACAAACAAACAAACAAACAAAAAAAGCCATAACCTTTTCTTCAAAATACACCAAAACCAAAAATTTCCCATTATTCTTGTGTTACCAAATTTCTTTATATTCCTTGTTGCTTGATATTTCATTGACTATTTCTTCATCTTGTCCTGATGGAACATAGAAGAGCATTTTCGATATGAAGTCTAAGTTGGACTTTGGACATTTTGCATTAAGGGGGAGATTCTATATATGACACCTAAAAAATTGGCATGGAAATCAATGCCTACTAAGCGTGTTCTATAAGCAGCCCTAGATTTAGGTGTGATATATAGAATACGCTTAGTTGATATCTCAGAGTCTTCAACTATGTGCCTCCATTTATACCAATGAAAATATGGCATAAATCCCTGCATGTAGATTTAGTCCATATTCTGTAACTACGCATGTAACCTTCAGAACGCCCACGAAACACCCATTTCCCTGCCCAGTACCATGCCCCTTTTTGCCTGCGAGTTGTGTGTGTAAATTCTAATTCTTGCCAACTAGTGCTCATTATTGCTTGTTAATTGCTGTTATCCATGCTGATTAGCTTGTTAAGCCAATTAAGATTGCGTGTTGTTATGGAATATGCTTGGATTTTAGCGTGGATCTCTAGGCATGCTATATAGAATCCGGGGGTAAACATCCAGAATCCAAATAGGAAATATGGCCATTTTGGAAACAGAAAAACATCTATTTTTTTTTTAATATCATTTGTAACAAGGTTTTGTGCTCTGTGTTTATTTTTTCAGGTCATTTTCAAAAAAGAAAAAAATCCATACAAGTGAAAAACGTAGAAAATTAAACCATTGAGATGTAGAAGGGGCCAGCATTTTTAGCAGACTGGTCCCCCAGACATCCCAGCAGAGCAATGGGGCATCCTATGAGACACTAATGTGGACTTCATATAAATGCTCCCAGGGATATGTCTCACCGTTGCTCCTTTATTTTGACTGCTGAGCCCTCTAAAACCCACTACCCCCAACTGTACATCACTACAATAGCCCTTATAGGTGAAGGGGGCACCTCTGTGTGGGTACAGTGGATTTCTGGTGAGTTTTAGAAGGCTCACAGTTTCTATCACAAGTGTAGCAGGCAAGGTGAGGCATGTGCCTGGGCCCACCTATCTACAGTGCGCTGTACCCACCATTACACTACTCTGGAGACCTGCATGCTGTTCTGTTGAACCTGGCTATAACATCTGAGGTTGTCATAGAGGCTGGTGAGTACTATTTTTATTCACATTTTTTGGGGGGTGGGAAAGGGGTCTGTGACCACTGGGAAAGTAATGGGGGATCTTCCCTGATTCCCTCCAGTGGTCATCCGGTCATTTAGGGCACCTTTTTGTCCCTTATTCGTCATAAAAACAGGTCTAGACCAAAACATTGAAGTTTTAGTCCTTGACATTTTCATTTTATTCTATTATGGCTGCAAAACATCTAAATGTCAGGCACGCCCTAAGCCCACCCTAATCCTGCCTTCAAAATGCCTCTGACATGAACCCTTGTGATTTGGACACATTGCAGACAAAATGCATAGCTAAACATCTACAAAATAGGTTTTGAAAATACTGAGTTGGACATTGTGAGAATAAATCCTGCCAAATGGTGCTTTATGACACTTTTTGGATGTTTTTCTCTTTCAAAAATGAGCCCCATAGTATTCCTCCACCACTATAGTCTTCAACATGTTATGTTATGTTATGTTATGTTATGTTATGTTATGTTATGTTATGTTATGTTATGTTATGTTATGTTATTAATTTATAACCCACCTTTCACGGTAAGGTCCAAAGTGAACTCACAATTTAGGAAACCGGTGAATAACACTAGGAATAATACAATGTAATGGTATTGCAATTTTTTGGATTACGTATTTATTAAAAAGATAAGCCGTCAAATGTCATAAAAAAGATAAGAAGGTATTATCCGGGTAGCAGGAAGCAATGAGTTCCAAATTTTAGCAGACTGCAAACAGAATGAACTTTCTAAAACTCATTTTACTCTTAAGCCTGAAACTGATAGAAAGCAGAGATCTCGACTTATTACAAGGCACACTTGACTTACTGGAAGTGTCCCAGAAACAACAATAGAACTTTTAGAAGACTGCTCAGATAATATTTTATAAACTAAACAAAATATTGTTTAAATGATTCAGGCTTCCATGGGTAGCCAATGTAGTTGGATTAATAAAAGGGACGCATGAACAAATTTATTTTTATTTTAAAAAATTAATTGAGCTGTAGTATTCTGCAACAACTGAAGTCTTTTCCAGTTTTTTTTGTGTGAGTTTCCTACATATAAAGAATAATAATAGTCCATCTGAGTCAAAATCAACAATTATACCACCAGAGTAAAATTGATTCTTGTAGAAATAGGAGCAAATCCATCTAAGTTGTCAAAAACATTTTCTTTACTGGGCTATTGACTTGAGGTTCCACAGGGTGATTGCTGTAAAGAAAATAATTCACCGTTCTTAATCATCCAATAACACCTATTCCTCAGAAAATCATTAAACCACTGAAATACATTATTAATAATTCCTAATTCAGCCAATTTACTCATCAAAATATTGTGGTGAACTGTATCAAAAGCCGCTGAGATGTCAGACTGAAAGAGCACCATTTGGCCTCTGCTACTAAGTACTGTCTTTACTTCAGATGTTAAATCTATCAACAATAACTCTGTGCTATGGAATAATTTATATTGTGAAGAATGAAGCATTAAAGTCGTCTCTATAATCTGATAATTGTGAGCTGACTGCAAACTCAATTAATTCAGTAAGAAATGTAATACTAGTTAATGGCCTCAAATTGCTTATTTTAGTTGAGTCAAGGCCTTCTACTTTTGGAATAGGAGTTACCATAATCTCACCCATAGGGAGGGAGAAATACCCAGTGGATAACACAATATACAAATTTCACTAACCATTCAATAATTTCAATGGGAGGGTCAGCTAAAAGAAAAGATGGACAATGATCAAGAATGCAGTGTGTTGAAGAAAGTTTATGTAAAAAGTAGTTTCACCTCAGCAATGGTTACTACCTTAAAGTGAGGCCAAAGTCTATCTGCTAAAACCTCATTACTATTATCTCTATTCACATAATGGAATGATTCAGTAGAACAGGCTATGTCACTTACTGGTTGGCGTATCAATGTGATTTTATCCGAAAACAAAATTAGCATCAAATTTCAGAGTGTGTTTTGGGTCCGATATTCAAAATGATTTGAATAGCTGGAGAGGCTCCTGGCTGTTTAAATCACCTGTCCAGGACTAACCAGGCATTTCCAGGTGCACTTAACCAGATAATGCTGCTGAATGTGCCTGGTTAGTGCCAAAGCCAAAAACGGCTATTTTGGAGGTAATTCGGGGGCAAAGTCAATGCTGCTTTTCAGCACTTAACTGGCAAAAATCTAATATAATAAAACGCACCGTGAACGTTCTGAAGACAACGTTCTGTGAAGCCGGAAGCTTGAAGCCGGAAGCTTCAAACTGAAGCCTTGAAGCCTTGAAGCCTTGAAGCCTTGAAGCCTTGAAGCCATCTGACGTCACTCCTAGCCACGTCTCTGCCCCAACGTAACCAAGCAACGAAATGCGACGTTACAAGGACCAATCAGAGAGAACAACAAGGTAAGAAGCCAGCCAGTACAAATCAGCGACCGAATCACAGAAAACAGTAGGGAAACACGCGGAGCGTGTTTCCCTACTCCTCACCTGCCTACGATTTTTTTAACTGTGGCTGGAAAAAAACAGCCGCAAAACCGGAACCCCCTTCAAGAAAAACCGACACCCCCCCCCCCCGGTTCCTTTAGCGAACTGGCTGAGAACCTACCCAACCATCCGCAGACAAACTCCTCACCCCCTTCAACAAAAACCGACACCCCCCCCTCCCCCTTCTCCTTTAGCGAACCGGCTGAGGACGTGCCCAACCATCCTCAGCATGAGCCAGCCTGCGACCGAAACACAGAAAACAGTAGGGAAACACGCGGAGCGTGTTTCCCTACTCCTCACCTGCCTACGATTTCTTTAACTGTGGCTGGAAAAAAACAGCCGCAAAACCGGAACCCCCTTCAAGAAAAACTGACACCCCCCCCCCCCCGGTTCCTTTAGCGACAAGCTCCGGACCTCGGAAAAAAACCCCCGAAAAACCAATACAAGACACCGCTACTCCCCCGTGGCGCATCCCTCTTCAGAAATTAATAAATCTATCCCCCGACGGACAGACACACTTAAAAAGACAGTACAGCTAACAGCAACACATTTCACTACTAACGTTATCCTTACGTTGGTTTAAACCAGGAAGAAAAAAAAAAAAAAAAAAGATATGCTCCTCTCGCCTCTAGCCATAAAAAAAAAAAACTCCTGCTTCAGCACAAAAAAAAAAAAAAAAAAAAACCCTGGCACAACACAACAAACTATCACAGTTTACCAGCAGAGCATATACCCCAACCACCTAACCCCCCCCCCCCCCCCCCCAAAAAACAAAACCTTACTGACACATTGCAACCACCCTCTAACACAAACAAACGTAAACAAAACCACATGCTAGCGCCCGTTTCATTTGTTTTGGAAACGGGCCTTTTTTACTAGTAACTACATAAAACGCAGTCCTATCTTTATGTGGTTCTTCATAGCCGGTTAAGTGCTGAATATTGCACTTAACTATGTTTTAATTGGCTCCGTATAATCTGGAAATTCAATGCCAGAACCCAGTCATGGCCCAGTATTGAATTTCCGGGTACAATGCTGGCAATGTACAGCAAAACACTGATCGCCACCTGCCAAATATCGGGCCCTTTGTTTTATGCTGGACTTTTATGCAATTTTACTCTATGTGATCCTTAACCTATAGCATCACCCCTCCACCAATTAAATCTACTCTGTCATATAATTTGTACCTTGGCATCACCATGTGCCATTACTTTTCTTCCTGCCATTCAGCATCTTAAGAGAATCTGTATACCACCCAAAATCATTTATCCCCAGGAGCCTTATCCACTGAAAAGGGTCCACTCCTGCTAAGACTCGTAATTGTGAAATATCTCATGTGTCTGCAAGCTTTGACGGTAAAGGTGAGGAATACTGGAAAAGGGCATCCAGCAACCTAGAATCTAGGAGGACAAACTCTCACTCCCCTCCCCAACCCCTCAGAACCCCTATAGAGGTAAGGAGAGCTCTCCCCCTCCACACATATTTATAGCCCTTGGATCTGTCCTATTCAGGCTCCTGGGAACCAGCTCTAGAGATGAGGTCATACCAGAGGCAATTTTTTTCCCTGTCAACTATGGCAAAAACCCGATGTGTATGAAACAGAAATTAATTGTTTTATTATGCCAAGTAGGAACAAGCCCTGAATCAAATCAATCTAGCTGGCCAATTCAGGATTCATATTTGAAGGCATCCTGAGCCATTCAATTATTTCCGAATGCAGGGACTCGGGGAATCATTGTATAAACCTTCAATCAAAAAAGCAAAGTAACAGAAGTGACTAAATCCTTAAAACCCCCATCTCCATTATACTCTTACCCAGCAATCTCTTCCCTCCCATTACTCCTTTTCCCCTTATTCTTTCCTCTCTTTCTCTCTCTCTCTCTCTCTCTCACCTCCTCTTCCCCTTTCCTTTTCCCTAATTTTCACCACAAGGACAGCCATTATTTTCTGTCTTCTCATCCTTGGATTATCTGCCTATGCCACAGTTACACCCATCATTCTCACTGAAAGTGTAGCTCATGCTGTCAATAGAGCCTGCTGATGTAGTGCATGATAGCTGAACATGTCTTTGGCCTCAAGGTTTTCACTCCTGAGATCATTTCATACTCCTAAACCTCAGTTTGTGGCTCAACTGCAGCTGAACTACTACTGGCACACATGTGACCTGCCTCCCTTTCACCTTTCCACTGCTGTGGTCAACTTTCTTCCACCTTGTGAGGATCCTTGCCTTCTGCAAATATGGCCCTGCATCTCCAGATCCCATGTTGATCACAATGCAGTACCACTACTGCATCTAGATCTATGGTTTTAAAAACACACCAGCTGGGCAATATCATACAAAAAGGGCTTCCTAGTGATTCATTTGCCTTAGGATGGGCATCACATGCAAATTTGTATTTCTGCACCCACGTGCACTTTGAGGACCTTCACAAACACATGCTAATAACAGATCTATTATGAAAATAGTCTTGTGTCTCTACAGGGAAAGTGAGAGTGAAGTGCTAGCAGCAGCTACAAGTTGCCAGTAATGTGTATTATAATCAGATAATAGTACCACAGTTGAGGTGCACATATACAGATAGTTTCATATTAAGGAGTCTTGGAAAGTATTATGGTAAAATATGTGCAAGAATTTTGTAACTTACAATTGTTTTCTGAGTATGTGTCTGTCTGGCTGAGGAGATGGGATTGGCAAGGAGCTTTCTCAAAATGCTAAAGGGAAAAGGAGCACTATACCTTTAAATGCATCCAGCTGTAGTAACCTATATAACTCTATTGGTATGCACAGCGTTCTGGGATTCTGTCTAGTCAGTCAGAGCTCTGGCACCAGAACCATGGCAGCATTTTTTTCTTGTGGGCAGGCAGCTTCCTCACATTTCTATTATTGTATTCACAAAGAAGTTACCATGGGGACTGGCAGGAAAATGGCACCAGGCCCAGCGCAGAGAGACAGAGCATCAAGCAGTTCAACAGCGCCAATAATCAAGTCTGAATGTCCAGCTTTCATGTGCATTCCACTGGGTTAGATAAGTTCTTAAGCTTTTTTTCTCAAGTACATCTCAGAGTGGGAGAGTAAAGGGTACTTAATTAAATAGGTAAACGCCAGCTATTAGCAATAGTCCTTCACTGCACTTCACAAGCCCCTAGCAAACAAGCACTGGAATGCATTATGTTTCTAATGCTGTTAAAGGCTGAGTTAATGCACTGCTATGAATTTAAGAGTTTCTGTCATTGCCAGGCGGTTAACTGAGTTGAACAATGCCCACGTCCAATACTATTTTTCTCAGCTCAGCTCTTTTTACTGTGGTACGTGCATGAGGAACCTTTATGCAGGCTTTTCAGCGTCAGTTAGGAGGTCTGTTGTGCCAAATTACTGCTGCACTCTTAGAAAACCTACAAATGCAGAAACAGCACCCTGCTCAGATTAGGAGCAAAAGAGAGATTTGGTTAATTCCAGTCAGAAGGAGTTTCTTTCTGCAGTCTTCAAACGACGAGGATTGGAAGAAATAAACAGGTCTGCTATAAATATTGTATCAGTGTGTAACGTGCACAAATGACACTTATTTGGAGAACAACCACTACTAGCAAAAGCAAGAGCAAGACACAGGAAGGAATAGAAGAGAAATGGCCAGAAAGTGTGGGGTGAGTTCTGCTGTGTTATTATGCAAGGCAGAGCTGATCAACCACAGACTCCCTGCTGCTGAACTCAGCCAAAATGCTCATCCTGACTCCAACAACTTTCTACTTTCTAGCCCATTGTGAGCTTTATGGACCTCTCTTTTACTTTCCCGAGAGTAAAGACCTTAATGGAGTTTTCAGAAATCTATCAAGCACAACCGGATCATGCTGGCCCAAAAGAATTTAGCTGGAGCCTTCATTGTAGTCTTTAGAGCAGAATGCACCACCCCCATTGTGAATGTACAGCTTGCCTCTTAAACCCTTATATTATACAGTGTTTAATTATACTGATGGTCACCACTGTTTCATCCAGCATTTAAGGTTTCATTCATCATAGTTTAACAGAAAATAAATCTTAGCTTTTCAGGCTGCAGTGTATTTGCATTTGTAAAAATATCTGCAACGTTCTCATTGTATGGTAATCACATTCCTACCAATTAGGTCAGACCAATAGCTGTTCTCTGATAGCATTTTATTGGTCCAATACATCACATAAGAGTACCCTAATGCAGTTCTTTTTAGGCAAGATAGTGTATGTAATAATTAACTTCAAATAACCCTCTCGAATAATGGCATGCTTGAGGGAAAATTTTGACTGCATATATGTTAATGCAAAATCTATCAAAAAATGAGTATCACAGGCGCATATTCTCTTTATGTGGCATTGCAAAGTAAGACAAAGATTCACCTTCAGAGGTTTAGGCCTCCATTAGGCAAATACATGACAAATTTCTACTGTAGTAAACTGAGATATTGACCTGAATAGCATGCTGAAGGTAGAATCCTGATATACTCCTTATTATTAGACGTTCTTCTTTCTCTGACCAGACCCTAAGGGAGGAAGTTACTAAGCTGTGGTAAAATCTGGCATTTTACTGCAGCTTAATTTACTGCAGGAGTCACTAACCTGCAGTAACTCAGTGCCACAAGTTAGAGATTCCTGTGGTAAATGAATAGCACAACTTACAATCAACCTTGCAAGATATGTTATTCAGGGCCAGATGCACTAAACTAAATGAGCCTTTAACGACCCTTTAACAAACAAGTTTTTAACCGTGGCATGCACTAAAGGCCATTTTCCAACGGCGGTAGCAGCTAATGAAAACGGAATGCAGATGAGCAAATTGTGTAGAAACCCTATTGTAATGAGATGCACTAACCTTTTCCGATTGCCTTAACGGTGGAAATCGCCGGGTCCACCTTGGGAGTCAGCACCCAAGAAAAATATCTAGTTGTTGTTGTAGATTATATGCTGAAATCTTCTGCTCAATGTGCAGCAGCCAAACAAGCAAACAGGATGCTAGGAATTATTAGGAAAGGGATAGTAAATAAGACCAAAAATACTATAATGGTGCAACCTCACCTTGAGTGTTGTGTTCAGTTCTGGTCATCGTATCGCAAAAAAGATATAGCTGAATTAGAAAAGATTCAAAGAAGAGCGACCAAAATGATAAAAGCGATGGAATTCCTCTCATATGAGGAAAGGCTAAAGAGGTTAGGGTTCTTCAGCTTGGAAAAGAGACAGATGAGGGGAGATATGATTGAGGTCTACAAAATCCTGAGTGGTGAATAACAAGAATTTAATCATTCTTTTACTACTTCCAAAAGTACAAAGACTAGGGGACACTCAATGAAGTTACATGGAAATACTTTTAAACAAATAGGAAGAAATATTTTTCACTCAACGAATATTTAAGCTATGGAACTCTTTGTCGGAGGATGTAGTAACAGTGATTAGCATATCTGGGTTTAAAAATGTTTGGACACGTTCCTGGAGGAAAAGTCCATAGTCTGCTATTGAGACAGACATAGGGAAGCTACTGCTTGCCCTGGAATTGGTAGCATGGAATGTTGCCATTATTTGGGTTTCTACCAGGTACTTGTGACCTGGATTGGCCACTGTTGACCATTAATCTGACCCAGTATGATTTTTCTTATATTCTTATGCCCCAGTATTCCTGGGCAGGAAAAATAAGGTTTATTCAGTTTGCATGATAATGAAGTGCTTTACATATATGTACATGCTTTATATAAGTACTAGTAAAAAAGGCCCGTTTCTGAAAGAAATGAAATGGGCGCTAGCAAGGTTTTTCTCAGAGTGTGTATGTTTGAGAGAGTGTGTGACAGAGAGAGAGAGAATGAATGTGCGAGTGTGTGTGTGACAGAGAGAGAGTGAGACTAGGTGCGAGTGTGTTTATGAGAGAGAGTGTGTGTGTGTGAGATTGAGAGTGTGTGCCAGGGGCCCCCCCATTCTCCCCCTCCCCCTCCTCTCCTCCTCCCCCTCCCCCTCCCCTCCCAGTTCCAGGGTCGCCCCCTTCCCTCACTGCCTCCCAGTTCAAGGAAGACCGACTTGCGCTTCCAGAGCTCAGCTGTCATGGCCCTGCAGGAGGCTAGCGAGGCTTACCTGGTGGGGCTCTTCGAGGATACCAATCTGTGCGCTATTGTTAGTCGGCCCTCACGCCCGGGATGGTGTAAATAAACTGGACCCTGGTAAGCCTGATGGAAGTAGTCGTGACAGCTCTTCAGGAACCAGTTCCCAGGAGTGAGGAGCAGACAACAGTCACTAACCTCGTCCCCTGCTTCTGAAGCAAGAGAGGAATGTAAACTAATTTCAAGATTTTCCCACTCCTTGAGAGCACAAATCACCAATTCACCATATAAAATTTCAAATGATTAAGAATTTATTTTAAACAGATGTAACCTTTTGCATAACATTTAATAAAATTTATAATGTAAAACAACTAGGTAATTTTATTTCTCTATTCCTTTCACAGGTTTTCTCTCCACATCTCCCAGTCTCAGATAAGTATTCTTATGCTTAACCTCTATTCTTATACTTTACAATATCCAAATAAATTATTCAATTTCTTTTCCAGAATTGTGTTCATATAAGGATTTTGATTCTTTGTGTGATGTTTATGTTTTACAGGGATACCGGACCTACCTTCCCTAGAACCAGGTAAGTATTTATTTTTATATTATATTCTATTTTCCCCCCCCCCCTTTTTTATTCTTTTCCCTTTTTAAAAGTCCCGTTTTTCTAAACGGATGCGGCAATGCAGTCTTTTCCTTACGCTCCTTTTAGCTGGTCGGTAGTCTTTCTTGCGTGGGGGCCCGTGTTCTCAGCTTCACTCCTCCAGCACGTCTTCGCTCTAACCTCACCCTTAAAAACCAAAAAGGAGGCAAGACCCTCTCTCCCTTGTAAATACCCCCACTTAATGACACTACTTTCTTACACTATCAAAACTTTGGTTCTATTTAACTTTTAAACAAATATAACTATAATTCCCTAATCAAAAAAACCTAACCTTATTTTATTATGGACCCTAAACTAATAAAGGAGCGATCAGGTGATCAACCGGAACCCAACACAACACCCCACAATCACTCTTTTCCCCCCCCAGTAACCCTAACATTCACATTCAACTCCCTATATATACAAATCAGCCCCACCAGCATTAATTCACTCTTTAACACCCAATCCTTATTTATTCACTTTCCTCCTGACCACTCACTCCCTTCTTCCAACTCAAATCCACACCACTCACCCTCAAATCACCTATCTCCACCAGCCACTCCAAAACACACCCTCTCCTCACCAGATCCCAACTCCTTCTGCCAACCGCCAACGACTCCGTATCCAAGGATATGGAGCTTTCGGTGCCATTCCAAGCCCTTCCCAACCAATCAGCCCTCTCCCTTAACATTCCAAGCTTCACTGCTGACCGGCGGAATCTTGGCCAGCAGTGCTAAATCCCCATTTTAATTTTATTTTAATTATTGATTTCCCATAGAAAATAATGGGGAAATCAATAATTAAAATAAAAACCCAACTAAACAACTTCCAATATACCCCAAAATTCCCATCCCCAATAACACTTTTATTCCCTAACTAGCAGTAATTTCAAAATTTAAATTTAACCCTTTCTAAACCATACCACACTATTTTCCCCCAAATCCCCTTTTAAAAATCCCCAAAAAATTCCAAAAAATATCCCAAAAATTCAAACTCCCCCCTCTAAACCTACCCCGTCGAATAAAAAAAATTAACCCTTTCAGAACCCCTTTTAACAGCACCCTATCAAAAACTCCCACTTAAAATATGCAAATTCAAAATCTAACCCGCCACAAAAATCCCCAAAAATTCCCCGACCCCGAAACTGAAAACCGAAATTAAAAAACTCAAAACCCCGATTTTTTAAAAATAAAAAACACTATTTCTACATTTTAAAATTCAATAAAGTAAAATTTCGGGTCAAACGACCCCTTACCTGAAATAAGAATTTCCTCTTTCGCGAAGACCCCCGCTGGTTCCGGTCCCGGTGATCCCTCTTCCAAAACGGAGGGAAAACAAAAAAACCTCCGTGGCCGGGCCCAAAATTTAGCCCCCGGCTTCGGCCTACACGGAGTTTTTTCGCCGATGCGCGTCGCCGATTCGTGCATGAGGCGCGCTGCCGCATGCACGAACTCCTTGGCTCCTCCCGCCTCTCCTCTTCATTCCGGCCCTGTAAAACAGGCCTCGCCGGCTTCTTCGGCGCTACTGCGCCCACTTCCAACCCGACGTCATTTCTTCTGGTCCGGGGACATCCGCAATTGTCCCCGGACATGGAAACGACGGCGCCTTTGCACCCACCACCCCGCGCCCAAACCCCGACGCGAAACGGCCCTAAAACAGGGCCCGAAGACCCACCAGATCGCGCTGCCTGCTGCAGCTGATTCGAGGCCCCAAACCGGCCCGAAAAACCTCCCAGCTTCCTCAACGGGCCTGAAATCGGCCCCGACATCCCTACTCTCCCCGGACTCCCAAATTTACTATGCTGCTTTTTGCAGCGCCAACTCCCTTCCCCAGCGCTCCTCCTCAGCCCCGTCGGAGGCCCCAGACCGGACCCCGGGCCCGAGGTAAGTAAAAAAAAAATATATTATATTTTTTTCCCTATTTTTAACCCCCTATTACACTATCCACACCAAGAGAGTCACCATCATGCCCAAAGATATCCAGCTAGCCCTTCATATTCGTGGTGAGAGGGCTTAGAAAGCATTATACTCCATCTACACACAACCAAAAGGCTGTTTTAAAAGCCACCACATCCCTACACAAAAGAGCTGACGCATCAGTCTGCTCTATGGTTACTACTTAGCTCCCGATTCCCAGGCTGTTGGAGGTTTAAGGATTGTAGGCGGCATCTTGCAGTCTTTCTTCCCGGCTCCCCCCCCCCCCCCAAACTACAGTATTGAACAACCCGTGCTATCTCCCTTGGCCTGTTCTCGTCTACTGAATTGTGGCAACGCCGGCTCCCCTCCCCCCACCCAAACCGCTATTCAGGCTGATGCAGTATTGAAACACCCGTCCTCCCTTGGCTTGTTCTCGTCTGCTGAATTGTGGCAATGTTTTTTTTAATCTCTGCCACTCCGCCAACCGGCCAATCTCCGTTGCCATGCACAGCTCAGCGTGCACACCCACTAAACAATAGACCCGCCCTCTCACCTGTGGTTGGTCAGTGCTGTGTGTGACGAACCCGGAAGCACGCTGACGTCAATTCAGGAGATGGATACAGCCTTACAGAGAGCACGAATGCTTCAAGGCTTCACTTTCTCAGCTTCAGAACGTTGGCGGTGCTTTTTATTATTTAGGATATAAGTACATAAGTATTGCCACACTGGAACAGACCAAAGATCCATCAAGTCCAGCATCCTGTTTCCAACAGTGGCCAATCCATGTCACAAATACCTGGCAAGATCCCAAAAAAGCTCAATACACTTTATGCTGCTTATCCCAGAAATAAGTAATGAATTTTCCCCAAGTCAGTTTAATAATGATCTATGGACTTTTCCTTTAGGAAGACTTCCAGACCCTTTTTAAACCCCACTAAGCTAACCGCCTTTACCACATTCTCTGACAATGAATTCCAGAGTTTAATTACACGTTGAGTGAAGAAAACTTTTCTTTCTTTGAACAACTGAAGAACAGGTTCCGATGATTTGACCGTTCTGGAGGGCAGCTCCTGTACAGCCCCCAAAAGGTGGCAAAGATATTCCTGGTCTGCTGCATGCTACATAATTTGGCAATGCGCAGAGGACAGGCCCTCCCAGAAGAGCCACAGTCACCACAGCAGCAGGCCCCAGAGGAACAGAATGAGGAGCCCCATCCACCTCCCACCCACAGAGCAGAGCAGAGCAGAGTGCACACCAGCTGGGGGTCAGAGCCAGGCAAAGACTGATCAAGACAAGTTTTCTGTGAGAGTATGTTGACATTTATTTATATCACACACAGTATTTACACACCAACACCTCCACCACCACCCCTCCCACCACCATCACCCTGCATATTCCCCTCTCCAACTCTCACCCCCCAGCATGTCCCATCACTTTCCCTGCCCCCGGCCCCTCCTACCCCTCCCACCATGTTCCTTTGCAGCTGGTGCTGCAGGGGAACTCTGTTGAGAGTCCTGTGATGAGTCTCCTCCTCTGTGTCCACAAGGCAGCCTGCTGCCTGGGCTGCCCTGTGGAAGTCCAGCCACTTTGCGTTCTGTGGCTTGCCCTGCAACCTGGGCACCGGACCCAGAAGGGGAGCTGGTGTGGTGGCTGCTGGACCAGTGGCTGGGGAGGCTGAGGATCTCAAGCTCCACTTCTTAGCAGGTGGTTGCTATGCTGAGGTGGAAGTCGATGCCAGTTGTTGTTGCTGCATCAGGACTGTATTAGGTGCTCTCAGGTCACGGTGCAGGCCCTCGATGCTGTGCTCCAGTCGTTGGAGCTGCTGTATCACATCACGTTGGGCCTGTACCGCTTCCCGTTGCACCTGAAGCGCTTCCCATTGCAACTGTACCGCTTCTCATTGGGCCTGTACCGCTTCCTGTTGGGCCTGGAGTGCTTCTCAGTGCAGCTCCAACTTCTGGCGCCGGTAGTCTTCAATGTGCACATTCTGGGACAGCAATTGTGTGGTGAGGCGCAGTAGCTGCCTCCTCTGGCTGGATGGCCTCTGCTGAGGAGGGCCCCCCCTTCTGTATCATTTGCTTCTTCTTCAGTGCCACCATCAGCAAAGGCTGTGGGTGGTGGAGGGAGAGTCTCTGCTGTGGGTGGTGGAGGGAGAGCCTCTGCCGTGGGTGGTGGAGGGAGAGCCGGTGCTGCTGCTGCTGCTGGGTCCTGTAGTTCCATCCCATGGTCCTGTCTGGTTTCTTGTGCAGGCCCACTGGTTTGCTGCTCTGTGTGCTGGGGCTGGTGGCCACTAGGGCCAGCTTCTTCCTCCGACTGGCTGTCATCACCTGCATAGCAAAAGGGGAGGAAGTGTGTTGGTCAAAATAACCCGCTTTTGTTTTTCAGCATTCATATCCGTGGCCCCACAGGCAAAGACCCAGCAAAGAGATGGTGAGGAATGGGATTGGCAGGCAAGCCACAGATGTCATTGTACAAGGTACAGTGCTGGAGTCAAGGAGCGCAGTGTACTACAGAGACTGATGTGGAAGAGAGCCACACAGGCAGGTGGGTAGTCATAGAACTGTGGAAGGAGTGCAGAGAACACAGTAACTACAGCACAGAGGTGTGGGAAGGAGATATGCAGAGTTTGGTGATGGGGAAGGCCCCAAAAGCTGTGAAACAGTGCTAACCTAAACACAGTTTATTTATTTTATTTATATTTTAAATATATTATTTACATATATTATATACATTGCTGGAAACCCTCCCCCCTCCACTCTCCCCCTTCCCCCTCCCCCCTGCTACTCCCTGTGTCATGGTCTGTAATGAAAAGTGATTTGCATTGCATGTGGTGTTCTCCCCCCTTTCCCTACTTAGGAGCACCACACTGTCCCCCACTTGTGTAAAACAGAGTGTAGTACAGCACAACAGATACCTCAGCTTCCTAATGGTGAACCTACCTGAGCTCTCAGGCTGTGCTGATGTGTCACGGGACCCAATGCCATGGATCACCTCCTGGGGCAAGAGCCCATGAATGATGTGCTCGATGGGGGTGAAGTTAGCGGTGTCATCTGCTAGGGGGTTGGCACCAGCCTTCCTCCTGACATCACGCCTCAGCCGGCGCCACTTTCGTTTGCAGTCTTCCACATCCCTACCACAGTGGAAGACCGTGTTGAGCTGGTCTCTTACTGCTTCCCATTCTCGCTGCTTCATTGTAGCAGCTAGCCTCTGGCCCGTGGGAGCAAAGAGATGCATGTGCCTCCTCTGTATTTCTTGAACCAGCAGTTCAACTTCTTAGTCGGTTAAATTACCCTTGCGGGTGGGTGGTTGCTTTGGTGCCATTGTACCAATGCAATGCAAAGAAAATACAGAGAAGAGTGCTTAAATACGCTCTCAGGGATGCCCATGTGAGAATGAGATGGGTGTCCCTGAGATGGGCGCCCTAATTTTGATTATCGACAAAATCCCTGAACGTCCCCAGCTGCTTCATCAATTTGGGCGTCCTAATTTCTATTATAGGTAGGGAACTATGGGTGTCCCCAGCTGCACTGTGTTTTGGGTGTCTTCAATTCGATTAAGGGGTGATAATGATAAATGTCCGCAGCTGCTCTTCCCATTTGGAAGTTTGCATTCCCTTTATTGGCGCCTCTTTAAAACAGCTTTCTCTGTGCTTGCACTTTAGAGGTTTTTTTTTTTTTATGGGGTGGTATTTCAAAGCGTTTTAGCTCCAGTTATACTAACCCTTGTTTTGGCCACTGTATGCTTTTGTACACCTGTTTGTGGGGGTTGGGGGGGGGGGACTTTTTGCCAATTCTTGAAAAATAACTGGTGTGTGGGCTTTGTTTCAGACTGGGTATTAGCTGATAGCTTAGCATATACTCTGCATTTTCTACATGTGACCAACTCTCCATTCTCTACCCTTCAGGAGCTCCTTGCTGTCTGTGATGTGCTCCCTCACTGCCCCCCATTCTCTCTCTCTCCTTTGTTGAAGCAGGCAGCCTCTGGTCCCTTGGAGCCAACAGATTCTTGCACCACAAGTTCAAGGTAAGCTCATACCTCTCAGCCACTTCTTCCCTTTCTGCTCTGTAGGTGCTAAACAAACACTTCTTGCATGGCAGCTGGTCAAGAGGATTGCAAGAGACAGCAGTGGACTGTAATTTTTATTTTGTTACATTTCTACCCCGCGCATGGCAGGCTCAATGCGGCTTACATACAGTGGTGGAAATAAGTATTTGATCCCTTGCTGATTTTGTAAGTTTGCCCACTGACAAAGACATGAGCAGCCCATAATTGAAGGGTAGGTTATTGGTAACAGTGAGAGATAGCACATCACAAATTAAATCCGGAAAATCACATTGTGGAAAGTATATGAATTTATTTGCATTCTGCAGAGGGAAATAAGTATTTAATCCCTCTGGCAAACAAGACCTAATACTTGGTGGCAAAACCCTTGTTGGCAAGCACAGCGGTCAGACGTCTTCTGTAGTTGATGATGAGGTTTGCACACATGTCAGGAGGAATTTTGGTCCACTCCTCTTTGCAGATCATCTCTAAATCATTAAGAGTTCTGGGCTGTCGCTTGGCAACTCGCAGCTTCAGCTCCCTCCATAAGTTTTCAATGGGATTAAGGTCTGGTGACTGGCTAGGCCACTCCATGACCCTAATGTGCTTCTTCCTGAGCCACTCCTTTGTTGCCTTGGCTGTATGTTTTGGGTCATTGTCGTGCTGGAAGACCCAGCCACGACCCATTTTTAAGGCCCTGGCGGAGGGAAGGAGGTTGTCACTCAGAATTGTACGGTACATGGCCCCATCCATTCTCCCATTGATGCGGTGAAGTAGTCCTGTGCCCTTAGCAGAGAAACACCCCCAAAACATAACATTTCCACCTCCATGCTTGACAGTGGGGACGGTGTTCTTTGGGTCATAGGCAGCATTTCTCTTCCTCCAAACACGGCGAGTTGAGTTCATGCCAAAGAGCTCAATTTTTGTCTCATCTGACCACAGCACCTTCTCCCAATCACTCTCGGCATCATCCAGGTGTTCACTGGCAAACTTCAGACGGGCCGTCACATGTGCCTTCCGGAGCAGGGGGACCTTGCGGGCACTGCAGGATTGCAATCCGTTATGTCGTAATGTGTTACCAATGGTTTTCGTGGTGACAGTGGTCCCAGCTGCCTTGAGATCATTGACAAGTTCCCCCCTTGTAGTTGTAGGCTGATTTCTAACCTTCCTCATGATCAAGGATACCCCACGAGGTGAGATTTTGCGTGGAGCCCCAGATCTTTGTCGATTGACAGTCATTTTGTACTTCTTCCATTTTCTTACTATGGCACCAACAGTTGTCTCCTTCTCGCCCAGCGTCTTACTGATGGTTTTGTAGCCCATTCCAGCCTTGTGCAGGTGTATGATCTTGTCCCTGACATCCTTAGACAGCTCCTTGCTCTTGGCCATTTTGTAGAGGTTAGAGTCTGACTGATTCACTGAGTCTGTGGACAGGTGTCTTTCATACAGGTGACCATTGCCGACAGCTGTCTGTCATGCAGGTAACGAGTTGATTTGGAGCATCTACCTGGTCTGTAGGGGCCAGATCTCTTACTGGTTGGTGGGGGATCAAATACTTATTTCCCTCTGCAGAATGCAAATAAATTCATATACTTTCCACAATGTGATTTTCCGGATTTAATTTGTGATGTGCTATCTCTCACTGTTACCAATAACCTACCCTTCAATTATGGGCTGCTCATGTCTTTGTCAGTGGGCAAACTTACAAAATCAGCAAGGGATCAAATACTTATTTCCACCACTGTATTGTATACAGGTACTTACTGTATTTGTACCTGGAGCTATGGAGGGTTAAGTGACTTGCCCAGAGTCACAAGGAGCTGCCTGTGCCTGAAATGGGATTTGAACTCAGTTCCTCAGTTCCCCAGGACCAAAGTCCACCACCCTAACCACTAGGCCACTCCTCCACTCCACTCAGAGAGCCATGATTGTTTCTACCCAATTCATTGTACAGATGTCTTGTTCTCTATTGGACACACTCAGTTGTGGCTGCCTGTGGGGTGGGGGAGGGGAAGAGGCCCTGAGAATGAATGTGTGCATCCCTCATGGTCAAGGGCTCCCCATTCTCTCTCTGCATTCAAATCTTAACTCTATTTTCACCAGGTTCACAGGTATCTACGGCAGGTAGTTTTTCTCCCACTTTGCACCTCATGTGTCTCCCCGTTAGGTTCCATCCTTCTTTATGTGGTGAACCCCAGTCCCCTTTTATGAAGTGCCCACCCATTCACAAGGTTGCTGGGGGTGGGCGGGGGGGGGGGGGGGGGGGGAAGCATATATGCACTGAATGTCTTTTCCACATTATTCAACAGAGTCCTGCAATCCTCCATAGTTATGGAGCAACATTTCTAAATTCTATCCTGCAAACTATTTTCAAGGTGGCAATAGGTGAGTGCCTACCACGGCCTTGAGCCCTTAAGTCATGGTGAGGGAGAGGGGTTCTGGTTACAGTTCCTATTCTAAATTACCTGCAGGTGGCTACAGCCCGGTGCCTATATAATTCCCCTAGCCTGTGCCCTTCTGTACCTGATGTATTATATTGCAATTGTGTTGAAGTACAAAAAAAATCCGCAATCAAGCGGAGAACTCAAACGCCCCATGGGAAAACACAGAAATAGGTAAAAAGTGGGATGTTTGACCACGGAAATACAAATCCTGGAGACAATATCATAAAAGCTTCTTTATTGAAGAAAAGACTCGACACAACTGTTGTGTTTCGGCCTACAGGCCTGCATCAGGAGTCTATAAAAACATAAATCAAATAAATCTTTCAAGCAAATACATATACAGAATCAAATAATCAAATAAAACATTCAAATAAGTAATAAATATACAATAAGAGGTCAACATATAATAAAATACAACAATAAAAAAATTGATAATAAATAATGATGAACGTAAAGTCTCTAAGTGACGTATACACAGATTATGCATATGTAGGATGTTATAATATCACCAAAAATTACCAAAAAAATTACACAAAATGGTCGTGTAAATAAATAAATAATTGTAAGAGGGACTAATTATAGGAAGGACTAAACATTCAAAACATGTAAAAATAGATCATACTATCTTAAAATACATGCATATATGAAGGACAATAGATAAAATATCCATGAGGCATTATATGAAAATCTTTATATACTAAAGCATATCATAAAAGCAGCATCATACAAATACGTGCACAGCTTATGTTGAAACAAGGAAGACATACAGAAGTAAAACATGCTGTCTTCAAAATGCAAATATAAAAGACTTTGAATAAAAAACCAAGTAAAAATCATACAACCAACATCATGTATACAGGAGAAAACGTAAGACCAACATCATATATAAACAAAAGAAGGAAAAGCAAATAAAATATGCATGAAAACGGAATGTGGTGTCAACTAGTGTATGCATGTGGTGGTGCCTATACCTGTGCGCACCATATACAGCCAATTGAGAAAAATATACTGTTGCCATGGCTATTTGAAAGACGTTGGACAAAAAAAAGGAAAAAACCATGCAACATAAGAAAATATATAAAAATGTATACATGTGCCAAAAAATATATATAAGAATATATGAAAAATGTATATGGTAAACGAAAGAAAAATGAAAATAAAAATAAAAAGGGGGTAGAGGGAAGGGAAGAAAAGGAAAAAGCGGGATCACCAAAAAAAAGGCGTGGTAAGGACGTAGAAGATATGTGCCCAAATTGTACCTTACAGCTGTGATGGAGCAAGAAGCACATGAAATGGATAGAAAGTTAAGAAAGCAAACTGCCTGCCTCCCGTGAATACTGTAGAAAATGTAGGCTGAAACACAACAGTTGTGTTGAGTCTTTTCTTCAATAAAGAAGCTTTTATGATATTGTCTCCAGGATTTGTATTTCCATGGTCAAACATCCCACTTTTTACCTATAATTGTGATGAAGTAAACATCCATCTAATGCTTTTACCCTTGTTTTGCCTTTTCTCCTCGGCACTATATACCATTGCTGATACATTCAATGTGAAAAGATGACTCAGCTGTTTGTAGCTCCTTCCTGGCCCTCACCAATGAGGTTTGGTTGTGGGTAAGGGTGCCTGGCGATTAGAGAGCAAACATCGTCTATGCGCTACCTATGGTTATCTGCAAGTTTCTACTTGGCAGATCACTAGTTCTAGACAACATACCTATTATTTACACAACTCTGTGCTGTGGGGCTCTATGGTAAGGGGGGAGAGGCTGGATGGGCATTTGTGTTCCTCAACAGAAATGCCCACCCAGATCCCCCCCTTACCATACAGCCATGCAGTTTGGAAGGAACAAGTGGCCTTCTGTATGGCCACACTTATTACACATGTACCAAAGTTTCTCTGTCACAGTTCACCTGTCATGCAACCCAGATTGCTGCCTTCTCTCACATCAACCCTAGCATTTGATAATAACACATATGTAGTGCACAAAGTACACACTCAGACCCTGGTCAGTGCCAAAAGTGTCAAATTGGAAACTGTATACAATAAAAAACGATTTACAATTCCCCCCCCCCCCCCCCGCAAAAAAAATCATTCTCCCCCCCCAAAAAAAATCATTCTCTCCTCCCCTATCCCTCCCTCTCCAAATGGTGTCGTAGCAGCTCAATAACCAGCAGCACGAGCCCGCTGTGTGTCTCCTGCCGCTCCCCCACAGAGTGCCGCAGTACTGCCACCTCCTGCAGCAACTGGTTAACTACAGTAACCAGTTGCTGCAGGAGTTGTAGTACTGCGGCACTGTTATCTGGAGCTGCTGGTGTGTGTGGAGCTGGTGGTGTGGGTGGAGCTGCTGGTGTTGCTGGGGCTCCCCCTCCAGAGGAGGCATATCTTCCCATGCCTTGGCCTCCTCCTCGGCCTCCTCCTGCCGCTGCTGCTGCCCTGTGTATGTAACAGGATTGTCTTTGAGATCAGCACATCCAACATGGCTTGCATAGTGCAGGAGCTGGTTGGCCTGCGGCAGGGGATGGGGAAAGGTGTGGTGAGCCCTGGGCTATACCCATGGGATGTGAGATGTATGAGATGACATGACAGGAAACCCCGGATGCTGGTCTGACACAGAGTACACAGGCAGACCACACTCATTGCTCAGCAGCATGTTTGCATTATGATTTGTGACTATGGTTGGCTGACCATTTGAGGTTTTTGTTTTTGTTTCTTTGGGGGGGAAGCACATAACTTTAATATGAAGCAATGACATCCACTAAGAGTAGTACCTCAGGCAGGAATACCATGAAACAGTATCCACCCCAGAAAGGGAGATACAGAAGTGAGGCATGTCATCTCATTCATCTCAGAGGAGGTTAGTTGAAAGTTGCAGCCACACTCATGGGAGGGTAGCTGCAGCCTCAGGCCTTGATCTGGGACAGAGGTGTTATGACTTACTAGTTGCCTATTAGCCACATGGAAACTGATATTGTACAGGACATTTGCATTATTAAATAAATACATTTACAAATGGGTACAGGTGCCCTGTTTATAATACTTACGTCGAGCCCTGAGGCGCCATCTCACTGCCCTGATTATGTCAGGGCTCTCCCTCTTGATTCTTCGGAACCTCCGCTGGAGAAACTTGAGGTCCCTCCGAATGCCAAATCTTCTGCAAGATATAAGTTTGTACACCAGGAGTCAGGCGATGGCCCTTCTTGTATTCAGCACACAAATTCATTTGGAAATCAAATAGGAGAGACTCACAACACTGATTGGGAGGGGGGGGGGGGGAGACATTACATTGGTACAGATGATGTCATTGAGGTGGACATGAGTACAGAGAATACCGTTTGTGTGCAGTATTGTAGGGATATGGAAATGTTTTTGCTTTCTAGTACATAGATTCTGTTAATGAATGTGCATGTGCACATATCACTGATTACCCTTGAATGCAGATTACAGTTTGTGCTTACATTGCTGAGGGAGCTCTTATATGTGTAGCTACAGGAGGGGGTCCCTGATAGCCCAGGGGTGAGCAAACACTTACCTCTGCAACCTGTCCCTTATCTCACCCCAGGCTTCGATGGAGAGAGTCCTGAGGGGCAGGTGGTGGTGGTGCCTGAACAGGATTTGTCTGTGCTTGATGCACAGCTGCTCCAAGTACACAGTTTCAGCTTCGCTGAAATTTGGCTCTCTTCTCAGAGACATGTTTCTCAGTGAATAACCGTTGGAAAGCGTGCATCGCCTTATATGGACGCCCATGCGTGATGGATGTCCTTACATGCACAGCTCCATATATGGATGACCATCCCATATATGGACAGGTCATTACGTGCACATCTTGGCATCTATAATGGCTCCACACATGGATGGCCGTAATGCATGCACGTTCATGGACTGTCGTCATGTGTGTGGGGCCTACGTGCGGAGTCTTCCTTATATGGATCATTATGAAGTGTGCAAACTTCATATACACACAATAAAATATGTATGTTCCTTATATTTCCCATAGCTGCATGTTCTGGAAGTACAGTGCATGTAGTTGCAGATATGCAGGTATGGGGAAAATATAAGGAATATTGAGAAGTGTGAAGTACAGTAACAAGGACGTGTTTCTCACAGAACTGCCGAAGGACATCCCTGTTACAGGGCCGCCGTCCTTAGGTCGGCCTAGTAAGATGGACGTCATTCGGCAGTTCTGTAACGAACGTGTCCTTGTTACTGTACTAAGGACGTCTTTGCAGTATTTTTCCTATACTTTGTGGGCATCCTTGATTTGGGCGTTTTCAACTGAGATAATGGAATGTCTAAGGACGTCCATACTATTTTTCCATTTTACCTACCTGATTTGGCAGACTTCGTGAGGGCGTTCTCATTCAGACTTGGATGACCTTTCGAAAATGCCCCTCTATGTGTTTTTGCCTCTAACACAATCTTTTTTTCAGAGTCCCTATTTGCCTTCCTTATGAGCGCTTTGCATTTGACTTGACATGCCTTATGCTGTTTCTTATTATTTTCAGTTGGTTCCTTCTTCCATTTTCTGAAGGATTTTCTTTTAGCTCTAATAGCTTCCTTCACCTCACTTTTTAACCATGCCAGCTGTCATTTGGTCTTCCTCCCTCCTTTTTTAATACACAGAATATATTTGGCCTGGGCTTCCAGGATGGTATTTTTGAACTGCACTGCAGGTTTCATCTCATTATTATGCAACCTGCAGTGCTGTACTAAAATATGTTACAGTACTATAGCACACAATTTTGCCATTTAATGCTGATAAAGGGCTAAAATCAAGAGTTGTTCACTTAACACATTAGTATCTACCCCCTAACAAGATTATTTCTTCTAGTAATGCAGGTTTTATTCCAGACATACCAAGTTACATGCATTTGCTGCCCTTCTCCAGTTCTTACACCAAAGCACCCTTCCCTCCATCATTGGCTCCTCTCCTCCTTCCTCCATCCCAGTTCGGTATTTCTCTCCCGCTTCCCTGCTTTCCTTTCTCTTCCCCTCCTTAACCCCCCCCCCCCCCCCTCCATGGTTCGGTATCTCTCACTCACTTTCCTCCTCCCCAGAGTCCGTTAAACTTGCACTTGCACTTGATACTTGCCAATGCTGGCAGCATCCACAGCACTCAAAACCCAGGCTGCTTGCAGTCAATCTGTGTTGCCTTTCCTCTGCCAGTCCTGCCCCTCTGGAAACCAAAGGTAGAATCAGAAGAGGTAGGACTGGTAGAGGGTAGGCCCTGTAGACCGCCAACAGGAAGCCTATTTTCAACTCTACTGTTGCAGCCGGTGATAGCGAAGATCATGGGCAAGTTTAAGAGTGGGGGGAAGTGACAGATGATGAACGGGGGTGGGGGAGAGAAGGAGTGAAACAAAACAGAGATGCCAAACTGTGTGTGGGAGGGAGGAGAAAAGTGAGTAACAGATGCTGAACTGAGGTGGGGAAGAGAGAAATGAGTGAGAGATGCCATAATGCGAGGTGGGGGTGTAGGATCGTTATCACAGCTAATAAATTATCTGTGTCCAAGATTCCCAAACAAAATTATCTGCACACAGACTGCTCAGCACTCGGTCTAGGGGGGTGGGAACCTTGGATTAGAGCCTATACAGTTCTACCGAGAGAAAGGAATGCGACTAGAAAAGCAAGCTGAATATATATATTAGATTTATTATGGTATATCAGGTAAGAAAATATAGCTACGGTATACAAAATAGAACTCTGCAAAGCTTTGGCTGAATACAAAATTATTGGCTGATAAAACTTACACTCATACGTCACACTACTAAACACTAATTCTTACTGGTTACCAGATAATATTACACCACTGATAAGTCACACTATGTTACGAGGTAGTACAGTTCTTAGCAGCTTCTCCTGATCATAAGTATGACGGCACCAGCCTTCTGCTCAGGTAAATACCACTACCTAGCCCCCGACTAGTAGGAAATGAATCACCGTGTTTCTCACCAGGCTGACCTCAGGGTCGTCTTCCGGGAATGCACGGGACACCTCACAGACTCAAGCTGATATGGCAGCGAGTCTTAGTCAGAGCTGGAATAGCACTCTGCAGCAGACAAAGAGGTCACAGGTCACTCAGGGCAGGTACAGCTGAACCACGATACTTTCCTCCAGATACACAGTTCATCAGTTGGTGGACCTTATTAGATCTCACTGGTCTTCTTTCCACCTACACCTTCTTCCAAGGCTTCCGACTAACTCTTTCTCCTTGTTCCCGCTCTCCTCCGTCCCTGATGCACAGGTGACCAGTCGGGACCAATCTGGATCTTCCTCGTCTCACTGCATGGCAAGAACCGTCTGTTGTTCTTGACCTTCAAGTTGTTACATTTTGGTATGCATTTTCTGTTTCTCACCCGCTTTGCTGGAGCCAGCCTCTCAGAGAGATAAGGGGGCCTGGTTTGCCCACAGCATGTCCTTGGTGTTGAGCTTCTGCTGTAATTTTCCACAAGCTGCAAAGCTGTTTCTTGCTGACACAGAGATGTGCGGGTCAGAGTTTACAGCCTCCATTTTGCTGTCATAGGATTATACAGGCCAAGGCCCGCAAGGTGAGACACACAGGGAAATACTTCTACAGGGGAAATGGTTGGGCAAAGAAATTATGCCAGGACCTACGGGGGAAAGAGGAGGAAGAAGAAGAGAGAGATACTGGACCTGCAGGTAAAGGTGGAGGAGCAGGAGAGAGAGAGAGAGAGGTCCATTTGCTAAGGTCCTAGGGAAGAGAGAGGGAGAGATGCTGGACATGGGAAGGGATAGGGACACAGAGGGGGGATACCAGACAGGTGGAGGAATAGATAACGTATACAGAGGGATGTGGTAGACACATAGGGGTGACACAGAAGTGATAATGGACAGACACAGAGAAAGTGGATGATCTAGATGGTGGGAAAATAGGAGCAGGGACACAGGGGAAATACTGGACACAGAGAGAAAACAGATGGTGGATATGGAGAAAAAAGAAATGTCAAATGGACAAAGAGACCCTGACTAGAGAGTTAAGAGAAGACAGAGAGAAGCAGAAACCAGAGAATGAGACCAACTTACTTAGAAAAATAAAATAGCCAGACAACAAAGTAGAAAAAATAATTTTATTTTATATTTATTTATTAGAATATGTCAGATATTGGAAGGTACATATGCCAGAGCTGATTTTAGACATGACTGGGGCCTGCAAGAAAAACCTCCAGCATTCTCCAACAGAACAGTGGTAAATCTCCAGCTTTAGGACGGGATACCCATGGCATCTCTTTTATTCACCTCTATAAGGCATCCCTTTACCAAACGGTGGTAAAAGGGGCACCATGGTGGCATTGACATGCAGGTTACGGCGCACGGAGGCCCCTTTTTACCACTGCCGGTAAAAGGCTTTTTTTTTCTTTTCTGGAAGGAAATGGCCATGTGCTAAGCCAAGGCATTGGCTCGTGGCCATTTCCTGAGAAGCCATTCTGCCTCCTATTTAGGATGCGGTAGTGTCTCTGGAGGTAGCCCAGCGGTAACCAGGCAGTGAACGATGCTGACTGATTACCTCCAAGTGCAGCCCCTGTGCTAGAAAATAGAAAAGTATTTTCTAGCACCGTAATCGCCGCACGCTAGAAGCCAGAATTACTGGCAGAATCCTGAGCGAGCCCGGTAATAGGGCTGATTTGACACGCGGCAACGCGACAGTACAGCTAACACTGCTTCATGAAAGCAGAAATAAATCTGAGAGCATCCCTTGTAACTGTGAAACTTCCATTATTGACTGTATAAAGAAAATACACTTTTTTATTTTCTTTACATGCAAAAGCATGGCAACTGAGGTATGTCACCTTCTTTCCTTCAGAAAAGCCATTTCTCACTGCTTTGAAAGAGACAGTGCAGTGATTATTGCAGCATTGGTCTATTCAGGAAAACGATTGCCCTGGATGGCCCCTGCAGGTGATTGAGAATGTGAGGTTTAAGCAGCTGATGCACCTATTTGTCTTCAGTTACCACATACCCCCCCATTCCCCTGGCCAACTTTCAGTAGGTGTGAGATCCCCAGCATGCGCAATCAGTGCTGTGCTCAGCTGCAGACACAGCTGGCAAAGGCAGAGGTTACTAGCATGCTTTGTACTAGTGACATCTGGACTAGTCAGAACACTACAAACACCTCTCACTGACACAACCTAGCAACGGGATGAGACATAGCAACCAATAAGTCCAACAGGGCCAGCAGCAGGGTTCAGGTGGGGTATACTGCACACCCAAGCAATGGACCATAGGCTTGTATTGCCTATACCTTAGCAGAAATATAGGCAATGTGATGGGCTGGCAGCTAGGTCAGTGAGGGAGACCACTTTGGTTCCTGGCTATTTTGTAACAGATGGAAGGAAGAGCACGGTTAGGACAGAGAGTGATTAGGCCTATGATGTGATCCAGTGCTTTGTGCAGTTGCTGTATCTGGAAGTAAGAGACTCCCTGAGGCAGAGAACCAGGATAAATGACAGCTCTGTCCTACAAAAACTGAGTGAAAAATAGAGTGCAAAGGGTGTGCATGAGCTGTGTCAGAAACAGGAAGCAGCAGGGGTAGCTCTGTAGCAGTTTATTCAGGACCTTAGCACCACTTGAAATTCCAATTGTGTGATTCTGAAGAGGTTAGTGGAGCAACAGCATCTCTTGTCATTGGAAACTGAGATTGGTGCTGAATGCATCCACAGAGAATCTGAGTTGAAGATAGCCCACCATTGCTGAGGTCAGTAAAAGAGATTGACATTAGAGTGTTGGTACTCAAAGAGATCTTTCAGCTGCAAGTACAAAATAGGATAAATCACTTCAGTCATTTGCTGCTGCAGCATCCAAAATACCTCCATTTTCTCAACAACAGCAACAACAACAACAAAAAAAACTACCTTCAACCAAATGGCATTTATAGTGTGTCACAATGATAGGGTGGATCAAATTGGAGGAGAGGGCTCTATATGTTAAAAAGGGCATTGAGTCAAATAGAATAAATATTCTGCAGAAAAAAATAATATGAAATCTTTTATGCATAGAAATTCTATGTGAGAAGGAAAAGACAAAAGTATTGGGGTTATATTACCATCCGCCTAGCCGAATAAACAAAAGATGATGAAATATTAGCAGAAATTAGGGAAGCCAACAAATTTGTCAACACTATAATAATGGGTGACCTTTAGATTGTAAGCCCCTTTGAGCAGGGACTTTCCTTCTTTGTTAGATTGTACAGCACTGCGTAACCCTGGTAGCGCTTTAGAAATGTTAAATAGTAGTAGTAGTAAATAGTATTTCAATTACCCCAGTATTGACTGAATAAATGTTACGTCTGGAAATGCTAGGGAGAAAAAGTTCCTAGATGAAATAAATGACTGTCCAAGGACTGACAAGACCAAGAGCTATGTTTTGATCTAGTCCTTAGTGGAATGCAAAACTTGGTGTAGAGGTAACAATATCAGGACCGCTTCACAATAGTGATTATAACATGATCAAATTTGAATCAACAAATGGAGTGAAGACACTAACGGAGTAATTCTATAACATGGTACCTCAATTTAGGTGCCACAATGATGCATGTTGAGCGCCAATTCTATAACAGCATCTGGGCATAACTAAACTGATGTGATACTAACGTAAAGCCACTTTGGTATGTAGAAATTTAGGCATCCCCACTTACATCAGGTCAATGGCTAGCATGAGTTTGTGTGCCTAAGTGTGCAATGCAATGCATATAACTGAAATTGAATTGAATTGAAATTATACTGATACCCTGCAGGATTTCGCCTAGGTGGTTCAATGCAGATTACAACAGATTAGACAGATAATTTTTTAGTTCTGAAATTGCTATCCTGAAATTATTCCAACAAATATATTTTTTTAGCCATGTATAAATTAATTAATTAATTGAACTGGTCTAATAATAGAAACTGCTTACCGCTGCTGAAATTTTATTTTTATTTATTTATTTATTGCATTTGTATCCCACATTATCCCACCTCTTTGCAGGCTCAATGTGGCTTACAATATATCATGGGTAGTGGAAATGATAGGAGAATTGACATTTAGTGTTACAGAAGTGTTTTGAGTTGCGTGGTAATGAAAATCATGATAGTAATATGATATAGGCATTCTTAACGTGGCTAGATATGTGTGGGGGTTTTACATGTATTGGTCTTTGTGGTATATTTTGTCGAAGAGATGGGTCTTCAGTAATTTGCGGAAGTTGGTCAGTTCATAGGTCGCTTTTAGGTTACGTGGCAGAGCGTTCCAGAATTGCGTGCTCATATAGGAAAAGGTTGATGCATGCGTTAGTTTATATTTTAGACCTTTGCAGTTGGGGAAATGAAGATTAAGGAATGTGCGAGATGATCTTTTAGCATTCCTGGGTGGTAGGTCTATCAGGTCAGACATGTAGGCTGGGGCCTCGCCGTGGATGATTTTATGTACTAGGGTACCAGTGCTTTTTTTGTGCCGGTACGCGCTGGTACGGCGTACCGGTACCTTTTTTGTGGGGTCCGGAGGTGAGCTGGAGCTGACGTGCACTGGCTCGCGAGAGCCGGTTATTTTTTTTTAAATTTTGGGCTCTGGTCCCCCACCTGGCAGTGTCGACGACGTCCTCTCTGTGGCTTTTGGGCATTTTCTTCTCTTTCTCTCGCTCTGTTTCTCCTCCTCTTCCCACCCACCCCCTCCTTCTTTTGCTTCGCGCGAAGTCGAACCCGCGCTTAATTTTTTTTAAGCAGTGTTAATACGTCAGCAGGAATAGGCTGCTTCAGCCAATCCCAGGGGCCTTCCTTCAACCCTCAGGGGTGGAACACGCTGAAGGAAGGCCCCTGGGATTGGCTGAAGCAGCCTGTTCCTGCTGACGTGTTAACACTGCTTAGGAGACAGGCAGCCAGCTAGGTACTGGAATGTGGGCCGTTGTTAGGGCTCGTGAGTGACCCTGGCGTTGGCGCCTTCCCTGAGTGGCTATCTGGGTGCGTTCCCCCCTCCCACACATGACACGGTGGTGATGGCCGGAGAGGGCCCCCCCCCCCCAGAGGAGTTCCGCAGGCAATGGTGGACCGAGCTGAGCACCTGGGCCGGTGGGGGAAGGTCAGAGGAGCAGCGCGGACACCTGCAGCGAAAGAGAGCCGCAGTGGAACAGGAAGGATGGGCTGGGGCTAGCAGCCGGTGTCGTTTTCAGCTCGTGACCGGGGAACAGTGACCGGGGAACAGCGGCGGCCAGCAGGCCCAGAGTTCCCGCGGGGCCCACACGAGTACCTTCAGTTGTTGGAAAGGCTGCTAGAGGGTAACAGCAGCCCGTCGTGGACAAAGGGTCGAGGCACCCCGGCTGGGAAGGAGGCAGCTCCGAGGTCAGGCTCCAGCAGTTTGGTGGAGCAACTCAACAGCGACTTCAATGAAATAAATGAGATTCCCTTCTGCCTTCTTTGACATCCAGCTGCCTTATGAGTTGGCACTATGAATATTCCAGTATCTGGAGAGAGTAGAGCTGGGAAGGTGTGCTCAGGTAAGCAAAACTTGGAAATTTCTTGCAGAAGATGAAGTACTTTGGTACCGGATCTGCCAACAGGAAGGCTATTATCTCAGATTAGGTATTGCATGGGGGGAGGTTGGAGGGAGGGAGACAAGTGCTGCATTTGGGGGGGGGGGTAAGGAAGGAGAGAGTTGCTGCATGGGGAGTCAAAGAAGGAGAGAGATGCTGCGTTGAAGGGAGCAATGAGGAAGACAGGTACTGCATGGGGGGCAAGGAGAGAGTGAAGTGCTGCATCAGGAGGGGTAGAGAGGGACAGAGTTGCTGAATAAGGTCAATGAGGGACAGAGGTGCTGCATCGATGGGTGCAAAGAAGTGGAGAAGTGCTGGATAGGGAGGTTAGGTACAAAAGAAAGAGATTCAGTGAGGTGAGGGGAATGAGGAAGAGAAGGGCCACAGAGAGGGAAAGAGGTGCTGGACTTTGGGGGTGGGGATTGGAAGGACAAGAAAGAGAGAGAGAGATGCCAGGACATGCGGGGAAAGAAGGAAGAGGGAGAAGTGCTGACCCTGCAAAGAGGAGACACAACAGAAGTGAGGGAAGAGTGAAGAATACTTGCTGGACCCTTGGGATGAGAGAGGGGGAGATGGATGGCAGGGGAGGACAGCGGGCAGAGGAGAAATGCTAGATTTGGATGGAGGAGAGGGGAGAGAGAATTATTGCTTGGATGGAAACAGGGGAGGGAAGAGAGAGGAGAAATGCTGGACATGAATGGAGATGAGGGAAAGGGAAGAAAAACTGCACATGGATGGGGAAAATAGGCAAAAGCTGGATCCACGTTATACCTTCTCCAGTCAATTCCATGGAGGAGGACCCAGCTTTTACTTATGGATGGAGGGCAAGAAATGAAGAAGAAAGGAGGAAAGTAAAGAAATACATGGAAAAGAAGCTCTGGAAGCGGAGTTGAGAGAACAGATAGAGAGCAGCAGAATCAGAGACTGGGACCAATATGGACAGAAAAACAAAGTCGCCAGACAACAAAGGTAGAAAAAAATCATTTTATTTTCATTTTAGTGTTTTGAATATGTCCAATTTGAGAATTTACATCTGCTGTCTTATTTTGCACTGGGTATACTGGAGCTGTAACAGCTTACAGAAATTATTTATAATGAAAACAAATCACTTTATTTTTTTCTCCTATACCAGTATAATATTTTCAATGATGTCTGTTTATATGCGCCATCGCTGGTACAAGGGGTGTGGCTAATGTGGATGTGGCTATAATAGGGGTGGAGTCATATTGGGTGACCCCGCCCATAATGAGTACTGGCACCTTTTTTTCTACAAAAAAGCACTGTAGGGTACATACTTTGAACATGATGCGTTCTTTGAGTGGTAACCAGTGTAGTTTCTCTCGTAGGGGCTTTGCACTTTCGTATTTTGGTTTTCCAAATATGAGACTGGCTGCTGTGTTCTGGGCTGTCTGGAGTTTTTTGAGTATTTGCTGTTTGCAGCCAGCGTAGAGTGAGTTACAGTAGTCTAGGTGACTGAGTACTAATGATTGAACCAAATTCCGGAAAACAGTTCTTGGGAAGTATGGTTTTACTCTTTTTAATTTCCACATTGAGTGGAACATCTTTTTGGTTGTGATTTTCGCGTGATTCTCAAGTGTTAGGTGCCGATCGATGGTGACTCCAAGAATTTTCGGGGTTTCCGAGATTGGTAGATTTAGTTTTGGGGTGTTGATGGTGGTAAATTTGCTCGTGTTGTGTTGGGAGGTGAGTACTAGGCATTGGGTTTTTTCTGCATTGAGTTTTAACTGAAAGGCATCTGCCCAGGAGTGCATGATATGTAGACTTTGGTTGATTTCATTGGAAATTTCTTTTAGTTCTTGTTTGAATGGGATGTAGATCGTTACATCATCAGCGTATATGTATGGGTTGAGGTTTTGTTTTGATAGTAGTTTGGCCCGTGGTGTCATCATTAGTTTGAATATAGTCGGTGAGAGGGGAGATCCCTGTTGAACTCCACATTCTGGTGTCCATGTTGCTGATGTGGTTGAATTTGATGTCACTTGATATGAGCGTGTAGTTAGGAATCCTTTAAACCAATTGAGAATGTTGCCTCCGATGCCAAAGTATTCAAGGATGTGTAGTAGGATTCCATGATCAACCATGTCAAAGGCACTTGACATGTCGAATTGTAGAAGTAATATATTCTTACCGGTTGCAATCGCTTGTTTGAATTTATTCATGAGCATAACTAGTACTGTTTCGGTGCTGTGATTAGAGTGACATCCTGACTGGGACTCTTGTAGTATTGAGAACTTGTTTAGATAGTCTGTGAGTTGTTTGGTAACCATCCCTTCTGTTATTTTGGTTATTAGGGGAATGGATGCTACTGGTCTATAGTTGGTTAATTCACTCGCATTTTTCTTCACATCTTTGGGTATGGGGTGAGTAGGATGTTTCCTTTTTCCTTTGGGAAGAGTCCATTTAGTAGCATGAAATTCATATGTTTCGTTAGATCTGTTATAAAGTGTTGAGGCGCCGATTTCATAAGGTTGTTTGGGCAAATGTCTAGTTTGCAGTGAGACTTGGCGAATCTTTTGAGCGTTTGGGAGATGAGATCTTCCGATAGTGGCTCGAATTCGGTCCAGATCCTATCTGCTGGGTATACTCCAGAGTCTGGGTCCAGGCAGTCTAGGAGTGCAGTGTATTCGATGAGGCTAGCAGGTATTTTTAGTCGCAGTTGTACTATTTTCTCTTTGAAGTACTTCGCGAGGTCATCAGCTCCTGGTGTGTCTTTGCTGTTGTTCGTGACTGATGTGGTGTCTATTAGTTTGTTCACAAGTTGGAAGGGTTTGTGTGTGTCCTTGTAATTTGGACCAATTTCGGTTTTGTAGTATAGTCTTTTGGTTTGTCTTATGGTGTATTTGTATTTTCTTCGGAGTTGTTTCCAGGCATTGAGTGTGGGATCGTCTTTCTTTTTATTCCAAGCGCGTTCTAACTTTCTAACTTTTGTTTTGAGTTTTTTCAATTCTTCGTTGAACCACGGTTTTGATTTCTTTCTGTGTGAGGTTCTGAATTGAATTGGGGCGATGTTGTCTAATATTGTTTTGCATCTTTTGTCCCACTCTTGGAGGAATTTGATTGTGTCTGTCTTTGTTGTCCAATCGTTATCGTAGATCTGTTGCCAGAATATTACTGGGTCTATTTTTCCTCTAGTGGTGTAGGTTTTTCGTTCTTGTTTTTTGATTGTGGTTTTTGTCCTCCATTGGAGGGAGATGTGTGCTTTGTAGTGGTCTGACCATAGTGTAGGTATCCATTTTATGTCTGCTAATATAAGGTTTAGGTCTGGGTCGAATTTGTATGCGATAATATCTAGTGTGTGTCCTTTATTGTGTGTCGGTTGTGCATTTGGTACGTGGAGATCCCATAGTTGTAGGAATTCCTTGCATTCTTGGGTACTTGTTAAGGTAAGATCTTCCAAATGCAGGTTGATATCGCCTATGATGATAAGGTTTGAAGTAGAGATGCATGTGTTCGAGATGAAGTCCATAAGGTGTGTTTGAGTGTTTTGCCAGCTGCCTGGTGGCCTGTAGAGTAGGATTGTGTTGAGGTGTTCCTGCAGGTTTGGGTGATTGATTCTTACCGATGCAATTTCGAGTTGAGGTAGGATGGATTCAGCGATGGTAGTAATAGTGAATTCGGATTTGTATATAATGGCTATACCACCTCCTCTTTTCCCGTTTCTTGTCCAGTGGGTAATTTTGTATCCTGGTGGGCATAAGTCTCGGATTATGGGATCCTTAAGGTCGTGGATCCAGGTTTCGGTGATGAATAGGAAGTCAAGATTGTCTGTGGTGATCCAGTCTGTTAACTGGTGGTGATCCAGTCTTGCTAACCCACACTATCATTCTCCTCGTATATAATTCAAATTAAAATGACATCATCCATTCTAGTGTTATAAAAAAACTGTTTATGCAAAGGTGCATTATGCATATCTAACATCTCAACTCCTAGTTAAAAACCATATGGACATGAAGTAGCAAAAACAGATCAGATGACATACTAGTGGATGCACAAATGTTCTTTGAGGAAGGCTAACTTTGGGCTAGTTGAACTGCGCCTCCGTGTCAGGGAGGTAATTACCAACTTTGATGTACTGTATGAGGCTGCAGTCACTACATCAATGGCCTGCACGAAACTGGCTATCTGGTGCCGCATCACTTAGCACCTCAACGGCATCCATCATAACAATTGGGATGTAATGGATCTGAAGAAGTGAAGGGATCTGCGGTGCATGGCTCACAGGAAGGATCTGAGGTGCAGGCAATAGGGACCCAGCAGCAATGTGACCCTCACAGCCCTGGAGAGAGAGGTTCTAGACACAGTGGGCCTGCAACTATGGCAGTGATTGGTGGCCGAGACATCGCCTGTAGGCACAGAGGTACGAACATGCACCCTATAATATCCCATTTTCCTAGCTTCTATAGAACCCTGCCCACAACAGGGTTCTTGTTCAGGCCGTAACCACAAGTGAGGTCCACAGTCACCTTTTCTCCAGTCTCACAAACATCTCTTTGGCCAATCCTTTATGAGTCTATGAGAAAAGAGATATTAATCCAATACCTGTCTGAAATGTGATTTGCTTAATTGGTAGCCCACCAATCCTTGAACCCATACCACTCTCATTTCACGGCAGCTACCTTCCAAGTACAGCTAAGCTAGGTCATGTGGTACTGCCCGAACCTTTGGTTCCACTTGAGTCTCGGCACCTAAGCTTCTCCAAATACAGTGTCTCACACCCTTATGCCACTGTTGCACTGTGACCCCCATTCTTTCTAGCTGTATGAAAGCAGTGTTTTCCAAGTCCAGTCCTGGAGTACCCCTTGCCAGTCAGGTTTTCAGAATTTCCTCAATTAACTTGATTGGCGTACACTGCCTCTATTATGCGCAAATGTCTTTCATGCATAGTCATTAAACCCTGACTGCCCAGACTTGGAAAACACTTAAACCATATTCCTTTCTCTTTGGTGACAGCTGTTTTGTATTGCTCTTCAAGTAAAAGTATGTCCAAATGTCAACTTTAATGGAAACAAGATCCAGCTTGGGCAAGTTTGGGAAATGCTTTTGTCAAGGGACATAAATGTTTCCACAATACATTCACTATTTCAATGCATATACTCCAATACCTGTGTTTAAAAGCAAAATGAGATCCAATGGCAAAAGTACTAGAGTACAGCCCACTGCATCTGCATAGAATCTGATCCAATTCCAAAAGTCAGTAATCACCATTTTTGTAGATCAGGATTGTGGAAAGCAGACAGAGGACAAGATGGTGGAGCTTGTTCCTGAACCACCGCAGCAAGACATGCAGTCTTTTACCGCCAGCATTACCACATTAGTGGTTCAGGCTTTAGATTCCTGTTTTCTACAATTGTCTACCCCGATCGCAAATATGCAGCGCAGCAATTGCTGACGGACTTATCCATTCACATGGATGCTTTGGAAGACTGAGTCTCTAATTTGGAAGATGGTGCCACCACTAGCACTGTGGAGCTTATGGAATTGCGCCACTTAGTAAAGATGCACAGTGAGAAGCTGGACGATTTGGAAAATGGATTCAGGAGGGAGAACCTATGATTTGTGGGTTTTTCTGAATCGATACCAGAACAAAATTTGCGAGATACTTTGGAAAACTGGATTGCAGCCACCTTCCCACAGTTAACAATGGTGGGGCCTGTGCTTTTGGACAGAGTGCATAGATTGGGCTGTTGTAGAGATGGTGATGTGAGGCCTCAGAGCACCATTGCCAAGCTGCACAGCTATCCACACAAGGTGGAGTGATGGAGTGCTAGAAAACGTTTCACTCATTGTGTTCGAAGCTGAGCAAGAAACACTGGAGATTTATGTTCATTTATCCTGTGATTCTTAAAATACATCATGAGTGTCACTGTATGACTTTTCATTCTGCAGTAAAGACTGTGAATTGGGTGAATCATCATGTTCCTGACCCCTGAGTATTACTGTTTTGTCTTTGCTGAGGGTAAATTACATTAAGTGATTGCAACCATAGTGACTTTGGCCACGTGTGAGCCTCTCGGCATGCTGGGTATGGTGTAGGCAGTTTGTTGTAAAAGTTCATTATATTTTTCTGGGTTCTGTGGTTATACATTACACTGTGACATTAAAAGTGAGTGGTTGACCAAATCAAAGCAGAGGACAGGGCTAGAGACACTGCCAGAACTATATTGTGTTTGTCTAGGTATGAGTGTATTTCTCTCAAAAATGCTGCAAGAACAGTCTCGATACTGGCGTTAGGTCTGAAGCCAGATTGTCTAGGATGTAAGGCCAGAGATTTATCAATGAAAGCAAAAAGTTGAATATAAATCACTTTTTCTAATACTCTAGAAATTGACACCGGACGATAATGGGCTAAGATCTGAAGGTCAATGGAAGGGTTTTTAAAAATAGAAAGGACAATGGCAGATTTCCAGGAGTTAGGTACCTGGCCAGTTGAAAGACTATTACTAATTAAAACTAAGACTTTAGCAAACAGATGCAATCCACTTACCTTTAACCATGATGATAGAAGAAGGTCAAGTAAGGACACTGTAGTGTGTATAGAGGGAAGTGTCTTTGAAAGGGAATTTAAGGTTTGGAGTTGAAAAGAGGTCCATGAAACTAAGAAAACTAATCAAGCCAGAAGTGGAGATGTTGAGGCAAATGTAGTCAGAATAAATGAATCCACATAATTACTAGGAGAAGAGCAACCAGTAGAGAAAGAATTAATAACGTTCTTTATTGAGAAAGAAGTTCTGCCAATGGGCCCAGATGTGGACCAGTGGGAAAATTAATCACAGTTGGAAGGGATGTCATGTTTTGGAAGATGAACAGCAACTCCCTAGTTGGGTTAGTAGCTTTGTTAACAGTATCAAAGTAGAACTGAGACTTAGCCTTTTTAACAAGTAATTTTAGTTCTTAAGTTCAGCCCTAAAAAGTGATAAAGCGGAAACTGATCAAGGCTTCCTTCATTTGCGCTCTACCTGACGTAACCATTGCTTCTAATTCCTCAAACCCACATTATACCAAGGCTTCCTATTCTGGGAGCTGGGAATCATCAAAAGGGTAAGAGGAGCAATCTGATCAAGGGCTTTAGAAAGCACAGATTGAAAGATGCCTGCCTTATTATCCTGACTCAAAGACACAAAGTCAGATAGGAAAGGGTACATGGAAGGAGATAGTGAGGACAGGTCAATCTGAGAAAGATGTCTGGACCATCTTTGAAAGGTTGAGGGTACAGAGGGGGGCAAGGAAGGAGGATTGAAAAATGAATAAGCAAATGAGAAGAATTGTCTGAAAACAAGAGTCTCATTGGTCCTGAGTCAATGAAGGGGAGCAATAGAAAAGCAGAAAAACAAGGGGAGATGGTGATGCCTTAGAAGTCCAGACAGCTAGAACCTTTGGAAATGAAGACGGGAGAGTTACTTCAGTGAGCTCCAATTTATTGTAAGAGATGACAGCAAGCCCCATCACCATGATTAGGAGGTGTAGAGATAGAAATAGCATTAAAGCCATAGGGCAAACACTCAGCTAAAAGACTTTCCTCACCAATTCTTAACCAAGTTTCAGTTAGAAAAATAATGTCTAAATTAGACTCTATTATGAGATCATATATTAATGCTGACTGGTGACCATGAGCAAGACAGAGAAGAGAGATGACATACCTATGAAAATGAATGTGATTTTCAAAAAGGAGTCCCAGTGGTTACTGAGTAGTACTGGTACAGAAAATTTTTGCAACACCAGAGAATGGTTACAAGTACAAAAAGCAAAACAACCACTGAAAAAGGAATAGCTATATAACAAAATAAAGCAGAAATAAAATGTCCAAATCCCACCCATGGTTAAGAGGGTTAGGTAGAGTGGGTACTGGGTGAGGAATGGGTCCCAAAAATATATATATAATATTAAAACTAGCTTGTGCCTATTTACGACCTGAGCCCTCACTGCCACCCATTGACCTAGCGGTATGAATTAACGCACTACCCACACTGTAACCATGCAGCCCACGTCAATGTGGACACACTGCTGGTTACCACCGGGAATGCCCCCCATGGAAGAAAATCTAAAGTTATTTTATACCACAGGATTCGGCATCTGCCAAATTACTGCCGGGCACACGCATTACCCCGGTGATAGTGCTGATTGGGTATGTGCTACGTTAGCCCTCCCGCACCTTTGTAAAAGGGCCCCTTAATTACTTCACTTGTCATTCCGATTTACAGATCATTTCTAAATATTTTCACTAGCACCAGTCCCAGTACAGATCCCTGAAGCACTCCACTATTCACCCTCCTCCACTGAGAAAAATGGCCATTTAAACCTACCCTCTGTTTTCTGTCCAATATCCAATTCCTAATCCAGAAAAGAGCATTGTCTCCTATCCCATGACTCTTTAATTTTTTCATGAGGAACTTTTTCAATAGCTTTCTGAAAATCTAGATACACTACATAAGGGTTGTCCAACCCCTCTCCTCAAGGGCCACAATCCAGTCGGGTTTTCAGGATTTCCCCATTGGAATGTGCATGAGATCTATTTTCATGCACTGCCTCCATTGTATGCAAATAGATCTCATGCATTTTCACGGAGGAAATCCTGAAAACCTGACTGGTGAGGGCCGAGGTTGGACACCTCTGCACTACAACAATTAGCTCACCTTTATCAACATGTTTATTCACGCCTTCAAAAAAATAAAGCAAATTGGTGAGGCAAGACTTCTGTTGGCTGAACCCATGCTGACTCTGTCCCATTAAACCGTATTTATCTGTGTGTTCTATAATTTTATTCTTTAGAATAGTTTCCAATATTTTGCCCAGCACTGAAGTCAGGCTTACCGGTCTGTAATTTTCCAGATCACCCCTGGAACCCTTTTTACAAATCAGTGTTACATTGGCCATCCGCCAATCTTCAGGTATTACAGACGATTTTAACGACAGGTTACAGATCACCAACAGTAGATCAGCAATTTCATGTTTTAGTTCTTTCAGTACGCTAGGATGCATGCTATCCAGTCCATGTGATTTACTACTCTTTAATTTGTCAATTTGACTCAGTATGTCTTCCAGGTTCACCAAGATTTCTTTCAGTTCCTCTGCATCATCACTCTTGAAAGCCATGTCTGGTACAGGTAAATCTCTTTTATCTTCTTCTGTAACCACCAAAGCAAAGAATTCATTCAGTCTCTCCTCTATGGCCTTGTCCTCCCTGAATGCACCCATTGTTCCTTCGTGATCTAATGGTCCCACTGATTCCCTCACTGACTTTCTGCTTCTGTACCTGAAAAAGTTGCTACTTTAAGTTTTTGCCTCTGCGGCAAGTTTCTCTTCATATTCTATTTTAACCTTCTTTTTCAATGCTTTCCATCTAGTTTGCCAGTGCATATGTTGCTTCTTATTTTCTTAGTTTGAGTCCTTTTTCCATTCTTTGAAGAATGTTCTTTTGGCTCTAATAGCCTCATTCATGTCACCTTTTAACCATACTGGTTATTATTTGCTGTTCTTTCCACTTTTGTATACGTGGAATGCATCTGATCTGGGCTTCCAAGATGGTATTTTTAAACAATGTCCATGCATGATTTAAAGTCCTAACCTTTGCAGCCAATCCTTGTAGCTGCTTTTAACCATTTTCTTCATTTTATCATAATTGCTCTTTTGAAAATAAAATCTGCTACAGTATATTTTCTTTGTGACTTCACTCCAGATATTAGCTCAGATTTGTTCTTGTTATTTATTAGAATTTATTTACTGACTTTTTGAAGAAATTCACTCAAGGCGGTTTCCAGTAAGAATAAATCAAACATGAGCAACATGGGCTTGCTGCTTCCTCCACAAACGTAACAGGGAGGGAGAGGGATGGGCCTGGGTCCGCCTGCCTGAAGTGCACTGCACCCACTGCACCCACTAAAACTGCTCCAGGGACCTGCATATTGCTGTGATGGACCTGAGTATGACATCTGAGGCTAGCATAGAGGCTGGCAATCAATATTTTAAAAGATATTTTTTGAGGTTGGGAGGGGGTTAGTGACCACTGGGGGAGTAAGGGGAGGTCATCCCTGATTCTCTTCGGTGGTCTTCTGGTCATTTTGGCCACCTTTTTGTGCCTTGGTCCTAAGGAAAACAGGACCAGGTAAAGTCGTCCAAGTGCTCGTCAGGGACGCCATTTTTTTCCATTAAGAGTCGAGGACGTCCATGTGTTAGGCATGCCCAAGTCCCGCCTTCGCTATGCCTCCGACACGCCCCCTTGAACTTTGACTGTCCCTGCAATGGAAAGAAATTGGGGATGTCCAAAATCGGCTTTCGATTATACCGATTTGGACGACCCTGGGAGAAGGACGCCCATCTTCCAATTTGTGGCTTCTACCATGAAATTGACAAGAAAATATTCACAACAATACAGTAAACTAATGAGATGCAAATTCCTAATCTAAATGGAACTTGCGCACTAATTAGAGAAAGCCTGCCATAGACATATCCATAAAGGTATTGTGATAAGGTCAGCTTCACTGTGTCCGAAGAAAACAAAAGTCGCAGCATATATCTGCACATGAACTGGAATGTTGTTCTGCGCATAAATATTAGCATTATAAAAATTAATTTCACATAAAATTTTTGTGAACAACATTCCAGTTCATGCGCAAATGTAAGCTGGCACTTCAGACATGCACAGAGTCAGTACCTCCCATTCTGTCTTTTAAAGTTGCAGGTACTTGCTACCGTATGATTGTAAAAAAAAGTATATATATAACACTGTCAGTGAATCCTCAAAACTGGCATTAAATCCTCTCAACTAACAGTCCTAGGCTACCTCAGGCTTGGTGGTGAATTTCTCGCATTGTGTGTGCATTAAAATCCTCTGTTTATTGCTGTACAGTGCAAAGGAATAACTAATGGCCTAATTACCAACCATTTTAATATACTGTGCGCCCATGTGTACCACACGAGTTAACTTCTGCGTTGAACATCTTTATGCATTATGGGGTATATTCTATAAGTAGAACCAAAAAAATCAGTGCCCAAAATTTAATGCGCTTAGTGTGATTCTATAAAGTCCTTTAAAGAATCATGCTTAGGCATAAACTGCACCTAACTGTAAGCACCTGCAATTAGGTCTGCTATGAGCAGGTTTACATGGAGGCACCTACAGTTAGGCGTAGTTTGGCCATATCCTATATCAACACGTATAACATTTGGGAACGCCCTCAGAAACACCCCTATCCATGCCCCCAAATATGTACACACGTTAGGATTTACACGCACATTGCTATAGAATATGACATGTACGTAAATCCTAATTATTGCCAATTAGATAAATGGTTATCACCCAATTATCAGCCCTCATTGCCTCATTACTCAATTAAGTTATGTGTGTTAAATTGTGTGCCTGCCCAATTTAATGTATATAACTCTTAGCAACATATTTTTTTAAATTTTATTTTATTTGTTACATTTGTATCCCACATTTTCCCACCTATTTACAGGTTCAATGTGGCTTACATAGTACCGGAGAGGCGTTCACCGACTTCGGTATGAACAAATACAAAGCGATGTTGTGGTAGAATAAGGTTCATGTGGAACAGACAGGGAATCGTAGAGCGGAAGAGTTATGTTATGCTATTATGTGCTTTGGTTTCGTTGTGTTGCAGATATATTTGGTCCTGTGTACCCATTATTATGCATGGAAACCTCACTGCAACTGTACACTTCTGTTTATGGTAGTTTCCTGCATCACCTGCACAGTGATTTGGGATTATCAAAGCAGTTTTCACCTTCTCTCCTGATGTGAATTGAGGTGTTGCAGAGTTATATGCAGGGCACAGAAAACACTCCTAGAATAGAATTGCTCTATGCTCAAAATTCTCTTTGTCCTTGCTTCTAGCTTGAAGCATATGTTCTGTAAACTCTATGCAGATAAATGAGTGCAGTCCACAGATCTAAACATCTCTTTGGGGTTCCAGTCCTGCCTTCCGAAGCCTGTGCCCCATCAGTCACAGGCTCGATGTCTACACAAGTCCACAGGTTTTGTTAATGGAATTGAGCACAGATGGTAAGCAGGCAGCTGGAATGACTTTTCTTTCTTTCTTTTTTAATAACAAATAAGCAAGCAGCATGAATTGTAACACAGCCTGTACACTTTATAGCTTATTCATCATCAAAAAGGCTGCCTCCAACTGCTGTGCAGTGTACAGAAAAAGGTCGATTTTATTTAGCAAGGTTTGGAACGCTACCCAAACACAATGTGCTCATGCTGATGCTGCTACTTCGTATCCTCTAAAAGCAGCAGCTTTTCCCTTCCCTACCGCTGTATACTTTAAGAGACTGGATCAAGAGGCACTGGTTTCATAATCAGGCCCCACAAAGCAAAAGGAGTGGTGTAAATCATGAAACTGCAGTATGTCAGTTGTTTTTGACGTTTGCAAAGCACAGGAATGGTTTGAAAGGGACTTACAATAGCAGCTGAAGGAAATGCGAGGTTTTGGCCTTTTTCAGTAGAGACTGCGGGTAGGATTCAGTACTGAGACGCTGATGCTGGGAGTGATGGAAGGAGTGAAGTGGCATTGGTTGTTGCTTGTTTTACTTGTTTTACTAGAGCTACCAAGCGCCTTTGACATTATAGATCATATAGGTTTACTCCAGAGATGTCAAGACCTAGGGATTAGGGGATAACACCAGTGGCATAGCCACAGGTGGGCCTGGATGGGCCAGGGCCCACCCACTTAGGGTTCAGGCCCACCCAACAATAGCACATGTTTAGTGGTAGCTGGTGGGGATGCCAAGCTCCAGCAGCTGAAGACTTCCCCTGATGGTAACTCTACTCTCCACGCTACTGTAATATATGGTAACAAATAGTAAATGTTTTTTTCCTGGGGCTCTGGGGGGGCTGTTCCAGGGTTTTGGTGGATGCTGCTGGCTGGAAAAGGTTTAAAGTTAGTTTGGGAATTTTTAATGGAGTTAGCTGAAGAAAGTGTGAGATGTTTCTTAAATATGGTTTTATTTTTCAAGAAATAACCCATGATTAAGTGGGGATTGTACTATAAAATGTTCCTTGCTGTTTTGGGTACAAGTCAGGTTAAAATTGACTTTGAAACTCTCTATATAGGAAGTTTTGCAGTAACTTCTATGGGGGAGGGAGAGCAGCCAAGATTCTAAACAGATCAGAGAAAAAAAACCCTGTCTTTCTCTGACAAGCTGATTGGTTGAGTGATGTCAGATGTTCCTCTAGGGGGGGTGAGTTGCCAGGGAGACAATTAGAAAGTGTGGCCACAGTATTGAGAATTGCTTAATTGTCACCAGAGTGGAGTCAGTTCCTGAACAAGTACAGGGAATTTAAGATTTTGCTTCCCTGATTATTTTCTTTATAAGTGAGGTTTAGGAAGAAGAACTCTGTGAATCATCCTCGGAAGGGTTCCGGCTGAGCTCCAACGCAAGAAAGACATCACCTAAATAAATCCAAATACAGCTAAGTGACATTGTCAAGGGTGTTGAAAGGAATATATTATTTTTTCACAACATCTTAAGGGAAAACCAAGGAACAGAACATCAGATATTAATAATCCATGAGATCCCTGCAAAGTCACCAATAGTGCACACAAAGACTCCAATTTTTACATCAGGAAAGAGAATAATAACAAATATCTCATTTTGATAAAAAGACAATTTAAATACTTATCTGAAAAGGTTCTTTTCTGCCTTTTTGGGTGAAACAGAAAAAGTTAAGGGTATACATGCAGGTCTACATTTGAATGTTGCATATGTTATTGCAGTTCTATTAAGCCACACACTACTTGTGAATTAGAGTTTATTTGAATGAAAATTTGCTTGCATTTGTATTCAATAAAGAAAAAGATATTTTGCAAATCTGAAAGTTTGGTCCTTCCATTTCAGGAACCAATCCTAAATTTAGCTTCTTTTCCTCCTTTATTCTTTGAGAGTAAAGGACAAGGTTAGTTTATTTGTTCCACTCCCTCGGCTGTGAGTGTGTGTTCCCTGGATATTCGCCACGACTACAACAATCAGGTATCTGGGAGCACATCACTACAGTCCAGCCGAGAGGGGTGGTAACACTACTCTCCACAGTACCGGCACCTGCGCATGCTCAGTTTTCAGGGCATGCCTGCTGCAGACTGCCAAGATGGAAAAAAGCGTTTTTCTGCCAGCTGAGATATTTTTTGGGTGGTGGTGAAGGGGGGAAACACTTGGCGCCCACCCACTTCTTGCCTAGGCCCACTCAAAACCTGTTGTCTGGCTACGCCCCTGGATAGCACCAGTGTAATCTCTTTTGACTCAGAGTTGTCAAATGTTAAAGATATGAGGGAACATATCAGCAACCCCTTAGGTATCATCTGGGGTCCCACAATGCTCTGTTATTCCTTGTTCTCTTTAATCTAGCCACCCATCTTTTGCTATAACCACCTTCTTACTCCTTTATCAGAGCTATATGGGTGCACTTCTCAATCCTCAAGCCTTTGTCTCTCTTCTAGGCCTCACTGTTCTCTAGCAGCACATTACATATTAATAATTTTATCATAGTTCCGATTTATTTAGCATCATTCTCCTCAAGGTGTTTTTTTCTGTGTTTATTATCTGTGTGTCTATGAAGTTCTGCATAGACCTGGTCCTTGTATTTATACTACTATTACTACTACTAATAGTAATAATAACACTAATAATAATCTGAATATTCAGGCTTTTGCTGCTATTATTAGAATACTTTACTGCTCCTGTTTTTGTATGTGTGTGACACTCAGACAAGCTCATTTTCAAAGCACTTAGCCTCCCAAAGTTCCATAGAAACCTATGGAACTTAGCCTCCCAAAGTGCTTTGAAAATATGCCTCTCAGTCACCTACTAATCAAATGACATGAATGGATCCATCAGATCCACTTAATGTTTGGTTTGGATAGATTTCAAAGGGGGTATTAAACAATAAATTGAAGCTGAAAGGACCAAAATTAGATCCTATGAATGAGACAACCGTATGCTAGAATGTGAAGTCTATCTACAACTGAAGGGGGTGAAATGCCAGGTAAAGAACCAGATTTAAAAAATAAAAAATTGAAGGTCATGGTAAAGCCTGTTACGTTTTGAGAAGCAGTTCTCATGGATTGCCCGACCAGCAGTTGTTAAATTGCTTCTGTATCAGGCAACATTTACTAAAGTACTGTGACGTTTTGTACTTTATGTGCATTAACATCAATGTTGAGTGAGTATTAAGTGTGAAAACCTCCACAGTAACGTCTAGGGGAGTGGCTGCATCATGTCAGCAATGCCAATCTCCTCCGACAAATGTAGTAGCAAAAAAGCAGTAAATAAATCCTAATAAATAAATAAATAACATGAAATGCTGCTACCAGGTCAAATTGAATTAACAAGACCATGGCAGCCTCTACGCAGCCAAGCCAAGCCTCAGCTACCAATGATGCAAGGACAGTTTCCATACTGTAGTTTTTTCTAAAGCCTGATTGAGTACTATACTAAATTTGATGAGCATCTAAATAGTTTGAAAATTAACCACTGCTTCCATAATTTTAATAAATAAAGGGATAGAAGCCATAGGATGATAGTTTGAAACCACTGATAGTTTATCTAAAGGATATTTTTGGAATTAGAGTGAGGACAATATGGCCAAGATATTCAGGGGTTAAAAGGAAGTGGGAAGTGGACCAATGACTCCAGGGAGACGGGATACTGATGTATAAAGTATCACTTTATTCACAGACTCGACACAGTACCATGTTTCAGCCACAGGCCTGCCTCAGGCCTGCCTCAGGAGTCAAATGATTCTGGTACTAGGAATCGTCTGAAAGTTAGGTGGTCTTGAGAAAGACCTTTGAATGATTGAAACAGATACTTTAAAGTCTCTTTGTAGTCTGTCGAGCTGAGACGAGGACTTTGCTTCACCGCAGATTTTTCTTTAAGTATTTGTTGCTAATGAAATGGTATTTGTGGGATGTGTGGCTAGGTTGATACTGACTATGGGGGTGGTGAGGGTAGGCCACTCTGGTGGTGGTGGTAGTGGGGGGGGGGGGTTATTGTTAGAATTGATGTTAACATTGCTGTTGTTGGAATTGTGTTATGATCTTTGTGTAAATTAAAGCTACAGTCAGTTTTCTGGCAAAGTGTTGTACAATCTAATTCATATTAATATGGTAAGATAGGTGAGAGAAATGGATGCGAATGCCAAGGTTAATAAACTTTTCAAGGACATCCGGTTCTTCGCCTTTTGCTTTGGACATTATCTCCTCACTATTTTGCTTCTTAGAAATTACCACATAACTCTGTAGTTGAGTAACTAGATTACTTTCAAAATCTTTCCCTCAATGTATTTGAGTGAGCAAGGGAGTGATTCTGAAAGAGCATCACATGTGATTGGTCAGAGATGACTCTTTGTCATCACTGTATTGCAATACCAAAACAAAAATTTAATATGTTCCCATTATAGAAAACTCCTCCTCCTTGTTCAGTGAAAATAAAGCCTGTGCAAGACCTCAGCCTCCTCAATGTAACCTTCCTACCAAGACACACATCTTCCAATAATGGTACACATGTACACCCTCTGCTTCTTCATAAGTATACTCTTCCAAATGGAGTACAATCAGAAGTGTCAAATACCTGCAAATTTCAATGGCCCCCAACTCCTAAGAGCTACAAGCCTCCAGGAGGGGGTCCAGAAAGGAAAGAAAGGGAAGAGCTCAGAGTCCTCCTTGAAGATCTTTGGAGAATAGAAGATACTGGTACTAAAAGCCTCTTTACACCTCTGGGCATGTCTCCAGCTTGGATATTTCTGCTACTGCTGAGAGAGTGTTTGTGTACTTATTCCAGGATGGGGCTTATGCTTTTGCTGGAGAGGTTACTTTGAGCTGAAGTCGATCCTTAAGGGGTAATGTTATAGTCAGATGTCTGTGTGAGAAGTCCAAAAAAGCACCTCTTCTAAGCCTATTTTATAAAGGCTTGCTCCCAGATCCAGCCCCAGTAGCACAGAAATGCTGATGCACAAATTTACACCTGCTCAAAAAAGCTGCAACTTTTTTTGTGTACTCTCCGTGTACATGTCCAGTTTGCAAACTATGTGTGTTCATCTCAACTCCACTTCATTTCTGTCCAAACTATGCCCCTGAGAATGCCTATGTGAAGATTACATAAAAGCAGGCACCCACTTTCCTTGCATATACTTTCTACTCATATATGTGGTCAAGCAAACAGGCTTTACCTTTGGATAAGGCTTTACAAAATTATCCCAAACCGTATATGCTACTGCAAATGTCTGATATTTTTTACATTGAAGTACAGCTTCTAAAACCTTGGTCATATGAAGGATATTTTTGTTTTCTTTTTCTTTTATCATCTGATTTCAAAATGGAAAGGGGATGAGATTTGATAGACCACCTTTCTGTGGATATAATCAAAGCGGTTTACATGTTATATACAGGTACTTGTTTTGTGCCTAGAGCATTGGAGGGTTGAATGGAATGTAGCTTCCTCATCCCAGAAGGCCCTGCAAGCTCTACTATTACCCGTGGCCAAATACCTCAAGCCTGCAGCTCACCTCTGAGCTCAGAGACAATTAAACTAACCTCGCCTCCAAAGTCCTAGACCAAGGAAGGGAAAGAAAACTAAAAGGATTTTAAGACCCAGTAACCAGACAGATGGTAAGTACAAGTTACCAGTTGTTCATTTAAACCCAATTTGGGGTATGGGAAAAATGATGTTCTTAACACATTAGGTTCTTTTGTAACATAAAAAAAAAATACATGTATTTTTATGTTACAAAAGAACCTAATGTGTTAAGAACATCATTTTTCCCATACCCCAAATTGGGTTTAAATAAACAACTAGTAACTTGTACTTACCATCTGTCTGGTTACTGGGTCTTAAAATCCTTTTAGTTTTCTTTCCCTTCCTTGGTCTAGGACTTTGGAGGTGAGGTTAGTTTAATTGTCTCCGAGCTCAGAGGTGAACTGCAGGCTTGAGGTATTCGGCCACGGGTAATAGCAGAGTTTGCAGGGCGTTCTGGGACGAGGAAGCTACAGGAAGAATAGCCTAATGGTATGTGCAGCAGCCTGAGACCCTGGGAAACTGGGCTCAGTTCCCACTGCAGCTCCTTGTGACTCTGGGCAAGTCATTTAACTTTCCATTGCCCCAAATACAAATAAGTACCTGTATATAATACAGTAGAACCCTGTTATAATGGGATGATAGGATCCATAAAATATCATTATGTTAAATGTGGGGTTGCATTATATTGGGGTCAATGGAACATGAATAAATATGGTATACATACGACGTTATTGAAACATGCAATACAGTACTGTACTGGTACAGGAACTTATCTAGTGTGGTGTGTTTTCTTAGTCCACACAAACTTGTTTTCACACTGGCCTAAGTATTGGCTAGTTGTTTTCATGTGGGGAAGGGGATGGGCTCCACCCTGGTGTAGCTAGACATTGGCTGGAGTGATTTTCATATAGAGAACTGTATGGAAAAAAAGGAAGCCAAGACATGATCACATTATAAGCAGATTCACATTATTGCAGGGCATATTATAATGGGGCTTCACTGTATGCAATGATTGTAACAACAGAAAGGCAGTATATCAAATTCCATTCCCTCTCCCCGAAATACAGTTTATAATATAGAAGGAAAAGAGATACAGAAATCATTCATAAAGGAACTAATTAAAAGAAATATACTCCATCTTTAAAGTGTTTGGGATAAATGTTAGACATTGTACTATAAATGACTGTAGACTGTCGGTGATATCTCATCAGGTACCTGGAGGTAATATAGAACTAGTATGCCATAGTTCAGATTACTAGAAGGTACTTGAACCTTTACGAACATTCCCTCTAGTCCCTTGTGTGTGAGGGAGTCCACCACTTCTACATGCAAGTCTAAGTGATATATTACAGAGATCCCCTTTCTTCTTTTGTCTGATCTATGTAATGAGTGTAACATGTAGTCTTGTAGGTAGATTAACTGTTGTATGATGATGTCTTGTCTTTGGACAGCCTTGTCTCAACTATACAGGCTTTATCAAAGTTATTTTCCAGGATAAAGTCTCTGATAATTTCATATTTGTTTCTTACAGATCTTGTGTTAAATTATCCTAAGGATCCCCTCCAAAGGGACACCACCTTGTAGTGGTGGAGGGGCTTCTGTGTTTCAATGACTCAGAGGGCTATGCTGAAGGGTTACCCATATCAGACAGGCCTCTGAGGAGAAACCAGACAAAAAGTGTCCCAAACTGGGGAGAGTGGAGAGATGGTGACCTGAAGCTAGTACGCTCAACGGCCCAGCTGTCCTCTGAAGTTCTGCTTTGATTACTTGAATTTCCTCTTTGCAATTGCAGTTACCTTAACTGAGAGGAAGGGGACAATCAGGGATCAGCTGCCGATGGCCAGCGTTTTGTCCCCTGTGCAGCAAGTGTGGGACCACTGTGCGATGAGCGGTCCACAAATGATTGGGTTGGTAAGTCTTTTGATTAGTGCCAGCGAAGGACCGTCGATGTTCTTGGACCTGGAAACAATTTTATTGCTCCCGAATCATTTAACCACCATGTCCAAAGGAGTGGAGGAATTGTACCTGTTATCACGAACTGATTATGTCATAACCACATTCTGTAAGCCACTTTGAGCCTGCAAATAGGTGGGAAAAGTGGGATACAAATGCAATAAATAAATAAATAAAAGTTAGAAGTATATGCTGAAATGGAGGACGTTTATAGCAGAACCCGAGTCAGCGGTACGACTCCTAAACCCGTAAGAGGAATCAGCTTGGAGTTTTTGGCTCCCGTGGAGGTTACATTGAATATCATCTGGAAGGCACTTTGGGACTTAATGGTGGTAGTAAATAACTTTGTTCCAGATATAATCTTACTAGTGAGTTACATGGATAACTTAACCGAATCCTTTGAGAATGAAAATCGATATAACAAATGAAGCTTTACAGGAGTAGGAAGTAGTTAAGATTTTGAAAATGATAATAGACCAGAAATTTAGAATAAAATGAATATTATTACAGATGATTAATTCTGAGATTATTGTTCTTTCCCAGAGTTCCGGGTATGACTCCTAAACATTTTCTCAGAAATATTACCTCAAAAAATTTGTAAAGTTTTTTTTCCTCTTTAAATTATTCCTCTTAGTAATATAAATTATTACTTAGTAATATTAGTTCAAAAGGAGTGAAGCCTGTGAAAACTGGGTTTGCCTTAATCAGTGGGATTTGAATTGAGACTTAAGTGTTTGCATTGTTAAACAATTTCTGGTTTTAAAAGAGAAAGAATGGAATCAGATGTATTATTTCTACTAACATTGGACAATAAGTACGTTTTCAACTGAATAAATTGACTATACACCGTTGTGGCTTTGAAGGAGCCAACCAGATGATCAATGTGGAATAATGATTTAGACAAATAATAACTGGGGATAATCAGGTTAATACCACATTTTTTCTTTGTTTAGTGTTCTTTAATTGATCTCCTTGTCTTTTTTCACTCTCCCTATTTAGTGGTCTAAGCAAGAATATAGAATTACCTGATTGAAATAATTCTTGTGTATTACTTTCTCTGTATTTCTTTTTTTTTCATATTTTTATTAAGGTTTTTCAAGCACAAAACAGAAAGGAAAAATCAAACAATAACAACAATCCATGGCAAAGAAAGAAACAAAAATTAAAAAACAGAACATCATCAGCATTCCATGACAATACCCATAGAAAATCAGCAAGTTATTTTATCACTTGTAAATTTAAATTGCTATTTAAAAAAAAAAAAAGTATCCTAAGGAGATGGAGGATTTGTTGGCTATAGGAGGGGTTCTGTCCACTGTGATTAATGTTACTTTGACTGGCTTGATATATTTGGTTGAGGCTTTGCTTTTGATGTTATGCTGTGTTTTGTTTTTCCTATTTGTTGTAATAACCAGGATTGGGGAGTTTATCTTGGTACAGTCTATCAGATTTTTAAGTTCACCCTTAAGTGGTTGGCAATATTTGAGGTCTGTGAGGTCTTCTACTGCTCCAGTTTGGGATGGAGATGGGCTCTTTTTGGAATGGTGCCATTTTCCCTCCATTAGGTGAACTGATTCAGGTGTAGTGAGAAGTATAGGAATATTAGCACACTTGCATGCACTTATGGGAAGACTCACAATTGGTCTTGTTTGGTCTCTCAAAGGTCTCATGGAGAGGCATTTTGGAGATGGCACTGTAAGGAGGAGGGAATTCTACTCCCTCCTCCTTCATCTTAAGATATAGGGGGTTTCAGGGTCACTAGACCAACAGGTGGGGGCTGGAGGTCCACTGTACCTCTAACCCTCTCTTCTGCCAGGGGTGTTAGGGGATCTGGAGGTTCACTGGACCTCCAGCCCCCCCTGTGTCAAAGGGTTTGCTGGGGCTTGGGGAGCACTAGGCCACCAGGGTCTTGCTTTGATGGAGTCCAGGAGAAGCCTGGACCTGTCAAATAAGTTGGGGAGGACTGTGCCTGAGTGCATGCCTAGGCACAATCCTCTCACATTGTCTCCTGAATATCAACGCTAATAATGCACCTACATTTGCATGTTATTAGCATTGATCATTGGGGAGTTAATTCCTTGCACTTTTATGGCACTGTTTCAGGCAGTCTATTACTCAAGCATCTTGTAGCACTACTACTACTACTACTATTTAGCATTTCTATAACGCTACAAAGTGTACGCAGCGCTGCACAAACATAGAAGAAAGACAGTCCCTGCTCAAAGAGCTTACAATCTAGTAGACAAAAAATAAATCAAACAAATCAATTAATATGTAGAGGAAAGAGGAGGGGAGGGTAGGTGGAGGCGAGTGGATACAAGTGGTTACGAGTCAAAAGCAATGTTAAAGAGGTAGGCTTTCAATCTAGATTTAAAGATGGTCAAGGATGGGGCAAGACGTAGGGGCTCAGGAAGTCTATTCCAGGCATAGGGTGCAGCAAGACAGAAGGAACGAAGTCTGGAGTTGGCATTAGCGGAGAAGGGAACAGATAAGAAGGATATATCCAGGGAACGGAGTGCACAGGAAGGGGTGTAGGGAAGGACGAGTGTGGAGAGATACTGGGGAGCAGCAGAGTGAGTACATGTATAGGTTAGTAGAAGAAGTTTGAACAGGATGCGAAAACGGATAGGGAACCAGTGAAGCGACTTGAGGAGAGGGGTAGTATGAGTAAAGCGACCCTGGCGGAAGACGAGACGGGCAGCAGAGTTTTGAACTGACTGGAGAGGGGAGAGGTGACTAAGTGGGAGGCCAGCAAGAAGCAGATTGCAGTAGTCCAAACGAGAGGTGACAAGGGTGTGGATGAGGGTTTTGGTACAGTGCTCAGAAAGAAAGGGGCGGATTTTACGGATGTTGTAAATAAAGAAACGACAGGTCTTGGTGATCTGCTGGATATGAGCAGAGAAGGAGAGAGAAGAGTCAAAGATAACCCCAAGGTTTCAAACTGAGGAGACAGGGAGAATGAGAGAGCCATCAACAGAAATAGAAAATGGGGGGAGCGGGGAGGTGGGTTTGTGGGGGGAAATGAGAAGCTCGGTTTTGGTCATATTTAATTTCAGGTGGCATTGAGACATCCAGACAGCAATGTCAGACAAGCACGCTGAAACTTTGGTTTGGATGCAAGGTGAGATATCAGGGGTAGAAAGGTAGATTTGGGAGTTATCAGCATAGAGATGGTAGGAAAAGCCATGGGATGAGATTAATGAACCAAGGGAAGAAGTGTAGATAGAAAAGAGGAGGGGATCAAGAACAGAACCCTGAGGTACACCGACAGGCAGAGGGATAGAAGTAGAAGAGGATCCACCAGAGTGAACACTGAAGGTGCGGAGGGAGAGGTAGGAAGAGAACCAGGAAAGGACAGAGCCCTGGAATCCAAGTGAGGACAGGGTATCGAGGAGTAAGCTGTGATCGACAGTGTCAAAAGCAGCGGAAAGATCAAGAAGAATGAGGATGAAATATTGACCTCTGGATTTAGCCAGTAATAGATCATTGGAGACTTTAGTAAGCGCCGTTTCGGTTGAGTGGAGAGGGCGAAAACCAGATTGTAGTGGGTCAAGAATAGCATGTGAGGAGAGAAAATCAAGGCAGCGACGGTGAACACGCTCAAGTAATTTGGAGAGAAAGGGAAGGAGGGAGATGTGTCAGTAATTAGAGGGACAAGTAGGGTTGAGTGAAGGCTTCTTAAGGAGAGGTGTGACCACAGCATGTTTAAAGGCAGCAGGGACAGTCGCAGTGGAAAGTGAGAGGTTGAGAATGTGACAGATAAAAGGAATAAGAGCAGGAGAGATGGCATTAAGGTGGGTGGGAATGGGATCAGAAGAACAGGTGGTACATTTTGAGGAAGAAAGGAGAAGTGTAGTTTCCTCAATAGTAACTTCAGGAAAGGAGGAAAGGGAATGAGGGGAAGGAGAGAGAGGGGAACGGACTAGTGGAGGGAGAGGTGGCGAGGTAGAGAATGCAAGGTTTATCTTTTGAACCTTGTCGTGAAAGAATTCAGCAAGGGTCTGAGGAGATAATGAAGGGGGAGTTGGGGGAGGGGGCACCTTGAGGAGAGAGTTCAATGTGGTGAAGAGAAGTCGAGGGTTAGAGCCAAGAGAGGTAGTCAGTTGGATATAATAATCCAGTTTGGCGCGTAAAAGAGCAGATTGGAAGGAGGTCAGCATGAACTTAAAATGTAAGAAATCAGCAAGGGCCCGAGATTTCCGCCAGAGGCATTCGGTGGAGCGGGTACAGGAACGTAGGTAGCGGATATTAGAAGTCAGCCAAGGTTGGGGTTTTGTACGCCTTATAGGGCGGGTCATCAAAGGTGCAAGTGTGTCTAAGGCAGATGATAGAATATTGTTGTAAGAAGAAACAGCCTCGTTGACAGACGTGGATGGTGCCACAGTTAAGAGGAGGTTTGAAACATGGGAGGATAGAGATGAAGGGTCAATACCATGAAGATTCCTAGATAAATTAGATAACATAGGACGGGACTGGGAGGGAGGAGATTTAAGTGTGAAAGTTATAAGATGGTGATCAGAGAGGGGAAGATGAGAGGCAAGGAAACTAGAGGGTGAACAGTTGAAGGAGAAGATAAGATCAAGACAGTGACCATTTTGATGAGTGGGGGAGGTGGAGCATAGTTGGAGATTAAAGGAGGATGTTAAAGTGAGTAACTTGGAAATATAAGAGTTAGAAGGATCATTAGCAGGAACATTAAAATCACCAAGGATGAGAGAGGGGGAGGAAGGATTATGGAAGAAGGCAAGCCAGGCATCAAAGTCACTGAGAAAGGATGAAAGGGACTTATCAGGGGGACGATAAATGACCGCTATTCGAAGAGGCAGAGGAGAGAAAAGGCGGATAGAGTGGACTTCAAAGGAGGAAAAACAGTGAGATTGAGGTGGAAGAAGGGGTTGAAATCTGGAGGAGGGAGAGAGAAGTAATCCAACACCGCCCCCACGGCCAGCAGGGCAAGGAGTATGTGAAAAAAGATAACTGCCATGGCAGAGGGCTGCGACTGAACAGAGTCATCAGGGCAGAGCCAGGTTTCTGTTATGGCGAGCAGATGGAGGTGACGTGAGATAAAGAGGTCATGAACATATGGGAGTTTGTTGCAGATAGAGCGGGCATTCCAAAGGGCGCAAGAGAAGGGCAGAGAAGAGGAGGGGAGTAGAGGAATAGTGATGAGGTTAGAGAGGTCACGGTGAGATCTGTAGAGTTGGGATAATAGTTGGTGAGGAGGGCCAGGATTGGGATTGATGTCACCGGCTGAGAGTAAGAGAAGGAGTAAAAGAGAGCGGAGGAGAGTAGGAGAGGTGTGGCCACTGAGCTAAGACTGTAGGGAACCAGAAAGCCTTTATATGATAATCTTTTTTTTTTTCTACTTATATCTTTGCGAGCAGTGAGTGTGTGTGTGTGGGGTGGGGGGGATTGTGCTCAAATAGATCCTTTTGCTTTTCACTATAGCAATGGTGTGGGTATGCAGGTAGCTTTGTTCTCTTTGTTAACATTGTGCACCTGTCAGCTAATTATGTATGTAGCCTGCACCAAAGACATCTTTGCACCAGAACTGACTTCTATAACTCTCAAGCAGCAAGTACTAATAGGCTTTATTTTAATAGACCAGATTTCCACTGAAACTGATACTACAAATCTTGTCAAAGCAATACAATTTAATTTTGACAAACTTTTTCAGCTTAGAATTAGGACTGAGGCTTGCTTCAGAGTTAATTATATATGTATCCAGATTTGATACATTCACTCTATATAAAGAGCTGAATTAATTGCTATGGGCGTTCCTTTAAGGAGCTGAGATAAATACTGCATGATTCTCTTGCAGACTTGTACCATTCACAATTTAATTTTCACTTGAGGTCACACACTAAAAGCTTTTAAAGGCAATGCACTTTTAACTCTGCTTTACTTTCACATTCAGGATTTGCTGATGCACAGTACTGTTTGTAATTACTCTGTATGCAGCTTGCATTTAAGTTATGTTATCCACACATGTGATACTTTGAGAATGTCCACTACAAATCCACTAGAGAATTCTAAGATTTTTCACTGTGCTGTTCTAGGCAAAGTGTGATCACAAAGCCTCAACAGCCAGCATAAACCATTCCCAAGTAAAATTTTTACCAGTAGACTCTCTATTCTTAATCTAGCTGTCCTTAAATGTAGTAATCATAGCAAACAAAGAAAAATCAACTTACAGTTCAGTTGCTTGGAAAGAACTGTTGCCTTCTGCAAACAGAGTCTGTATTTAGCCACCTCAGAAGCAAGGAGATGGCCAGAACCCCAGTCCCCAGTCCAGCTGAGAGGAAAAGCTGTAATACTCAAAGGGGAATAATTGTGATGAAGAATCTTGATGGAATCACAGTAGATTAAAAGAGGGATCAGACCCTAGAACAGCTGCTGATCACAAAGACATGTGAGAAAGGGTGGGACTCTCTCACACAACCCCCAGGGAAGAGGGACCGCTGGCCCCAGCCCAGAACTAAAAGCCAATAGGGAAAGCACACAAAGAGTCAATCATAGGAAACTGCAAACTATAGGGATAGAAGCCCTAGTGCACAGTGCTAGCTATACACTGATAATGCAATTGAATACAAATAATACTCATACTAAATTTACATAACAATGCACCCTACTTCCATGAATATTGAGGCAGAACAAGTAGTCTTATAAATATTTTGTAAACTAGACTTCAAAAGATCTTCTGAAATAGCCTGATATAATTCTCTACTTCCCACCTCTGCCAAGGAACCATGTGCCAAACCCTGATTACATCACGGCCAGCCCTTATGAAAAAGAAAAAAAAGCAGAGCTATGCATGGGCATCCAAAGTTGTTCACTTAGGGATCCTTTTACTAAGGCATGTAGGTGTCTACCCATATCCAACATGTGCCAAATTGGAACTACCACCCAGCTACTGCATGCCCCGGATGGTAATGCTACTTTTTATGTGCGTCCAAAACACACGGTAGAAAATATTTTCTTTTTCTACCGTGTGGCACTTACCCGGTGGTAATCAGCAGTTTACACACTGGCCGCTTACCACCCGGTTAGCGTGTAAGACCTTACCACTAAGTCAATTGGTGGCAGTCAGGTCTCGGGATGAAAATGGACACACACTGATTTTAATTTTGCCGCACATCCATTTTTGGCCACAAAAAAAAAAAAATCTTTTCTCCAGGTGTGCTGAAAAAATGACCCACACTCATCCAAAACACACGCCTACACCAGCTCAGGCCGCTTTTCGGCATGCCTTAATAAAAGGGCCCATAAGTTTTTGTAAATACTCTCAGGTGTTGAGGGTAAGGAATTTATATAGTGATGCAATAGCCTACACTGCTTTCAAATCTCTATCATGAATATTCATTGTGAATATCCCAAAAACCTGACTGGCTTGGGTGTATCCAGGACCAGGTTTTGGAATCACTGCAACAGGATATAAGCAAAATGGTCAGTATTGGGAAACCCATGGTTGTTTGTAATGCCAAAACATTTTGGTCTTATCATTTTGATCTAAAAGTTGAGTAAAGTGATGTGGTAGCCATGTTAGTTCACTTTTAAAGGTAATAAATAGAAATAAAACAAAACATAGAAAAGAAAATAATATGATACCTTTTTTATTGGACTAATTTAATACATTCTAAAAGTTGAAATAAGTACTTTAACGCTTTTGTCCTCCCAGGTATAAAAGGCTGTCTGCATCATCCCCAGCTGAAATGCAGGATTCCCACAAATAGGCAACAGTGATGCAAATGTATGTTGGCCTAATAGTCTCTTACAAAGCACCAACCATATAATGCACATGTAATGAATAATATAATGGCCTTAACCTGGGATTTCAATTTTAATTTAATTTATTATTACTTAATCCCACATTTACAACCAAGTCATTTCAAAGGGGCATGCATAGTATTAAGGGAAAGATACATATCGAAGTGGCTTACTTAGTGTTAGAAGAAGAATACATATCAATGGGTAGGCATAGTATATTAAAAGAAAGATACATATGATGAGCTGTTCCAGTGTGACATATAATTTTAGGAGAAAAAAAAGACAGGGGACAAGAAAGAGAAATATACAGAGGATGCTTTGTTTCAAAGTGGGGTTCAGTAGCTGTGGTGAGGATTGCACTTTTGAGAGGAGGAGGGCGGGGGCAACACGATTGGTAGAAAGCGTGGCTATTGAATCATGATTTGCTTATCCATTCTCTATCAGAAAATTTCTTAAAGAGATGCGCCTTCAATCATTTTCAGAAGCGTAGATAATCAGGTGACCATCTTATTTCCATTGGTAGAACATTCCAGGATTTAGTTTCCAGGAATGGGAACCCTATGCTGAATATTGACTTGTAGGTCACTCCTTTGCAGTTAGGGAAATGAAGGAGGACAAAGTTCCTGGCACCTTTCAGAGCATTTTTTAATGGGAGGTCAATAAGATTGCATGTAGTCTGGTGCCAATCCCTATAGGATGGTGAATATGAGTGTAGAGAATTTGAAATATATCCTCGCTTTTATTGGTAGCCATTGTAGTGCAAATAGTAGAGAGATGGCTCTTTGGTATTTTTTGGCTCTATGGATTAGTCTTGCTGCAGTGTTTTAGGCTGTTTGGAGTTTTTATGGGGATTGCTCTTTGCAGCCTACATACAGCCTTTATCTAGATTAGGTTTCTGATCCTTCTTAGCTTTCATAGTGTAATGATACTTGTGGAATGTGCCTATCAAAAGTGAGGTTTTGGTCAATTGTGATGCCTAGAATTTTTAGGTTGTTGTTGAGGGGATAGCTGGTTTGGCCTATAGAGCATGATATTACCATCGATTTCATTTTTTCCTTGTTTAGCTTCATCTTAAAAGTTGAAGCCCAAGTCTCCATGAGGTCCAAATCTTCTTTGATTTTGATTAGTATCTTTTGTATGTCATCTTTGAAAGGAATGAATGTTGTGATGTGTGCAAGTTTTGAAACCTTTCGCCTTTTGTTGAATAAAATTGGGGATAGTTGGGAACCCTGTGGTACTCTGCAGTCAGGGGTCTAATGAGGGGGAGAGGTTACTGAGTTTTACTTGATAGGATCTCCATTGCAGGAATTCTTTGAACCAGCGCTGCATAGCACTTCTGATGCCTATGTTGTCAAGTAGATAGAGTAGGGTGTCTTGATACACCTCATTGGAGGCACTAGATAGGTTGAATTATAATATTAGGACCTTGCGGCCCATGCTTACTTCTTTCCTCATGTCACCTATGAGGGATATCAGTGCTGTTTCTATGCTGTGGCCAAGCCTGAAGCTTGATTGTGAACAATGTAGGAAGGAGTGATTGGATAAGTAGTCCATCAGTTGGTACAATACTAGCCCTTCAATACCTTGACCAGTACTACTACTACTACTTATCACTTCTATAGCGCTACAAGGCATGCGCAGCGCTGTACACCATACACGAAAAGACAGTAATGGGATGGATTCCACTGGTCTTTAGTTTGATACATCACTCCTTTTACTCTGGTTGTTTTTGAGGATGGGGGGTCAGTATAATGCTACCTTTGCCTTTAGGGAAGAAACCATCTTGTAGTAGTTTTGTTATATGATCTGTCAGGAGTACTATAAAATGGTCTGGAGCAGCTCTTATGATGGAAGCCAGACAGGTATCAAGTTGTCAGTGGGATTTTGCATATTTCATTACCAACTTGTGAATTTTCTCTGTTGTAGGTAAAGCAAAGGTGGTCCATGTGCTGTTGACCCTCATGTATATGGTATGGTGTGCTATTTCATCCAGAAAAGTTTGTGGCTGAGGTCTAATCTTCACAAGTTTTTGCTCGAAGTAGTTGGCTAGTTCTATGGCTGTGGGTTGTGCTTCATTAGTGGATGCTGTGTTTTGAGTATCAAGAAGGTTGTTCACTAGGCCAAATAGCTTTTTGGTGTTAAGTGAGCCTGATCCTATGTAGACGTCGTGGTGTTTTAGTTTGCCTTGTTTTATGATGTTCTTGTAGGCCCTTGCTGCTTTCTTCCAATGGGTTTTATTTTCCACTGAGTTCTCCTTTCTCCATTTTCTAGTTTCTAGCAGGCTCTTTTTGCAATGAGCACTTCCTGAGTTATCCAAGGGGCTGGTCTTTGTGTGTGGGTTTTTTCTTGATCCTCTGGGATGCTATGGTGTCTAGCGTATCTATGGTTGCATTGTCCCAGATGCTTAAGAAGTCTTTGGTCTGGTAGAGACAGGGGAGGGAAGAGCTTGGCGCATATAGCACATAGCTAAAATGCATAGGGTTTTCCAAGCAAGATTCTACTCATGATATCGAGAAGTTCTTGTTGCAAAATTACTCACTCAGGTGCCTCGTTCCACATACCAGATTATATAATTGTAAATCTAAGAGCCCCAAACCACTCCTATGTCTTAGAGTGGCATGGAGGAGTGGCCTAGTGATTAGGTTGGTGGACTCTGGTCCTGAGGAACTAAGTTCAATTCCCACTTCAGGCACAGCTCCTTGTGACTCTGGGCAAGTCACTTAACCCTCCATTGCCCCAGGTACAAATAAATACCTGCATATGTAAGCCGCATTGAGCCTGCCATGAGTGGGAAAGCGCGGGGTTCAAATGCAACTAAAATAAATAATATAAAGTCTTTAAGGGAACCCTTGCTTTTTTGCTTTGCCACAAATATTTCTTTAAAATGGTAGAGAGTCATTTTCTATCTGAGTAATGTCAGCTCAGTAAAAATTAAAAAAGAAAGAAAGAAGAATAAAATTTGAAATTTTTGCTGAAAAACCTTAATTATATCATTCCTCTATGGATACCTCCTTAAATGGAGTGACATCACACATGGAGGGGCATTTTTGATATGACGTCTAAGTCCGACATTGAATGTTTTGCAAAAAACATCCAAAATCCGAATAAGAAAGAAGGTCATTTTCAAAAAAGGAAAACATCTATTGTTTTCGAAAATCCCGTACCAAACGTTTTGTGATTTGGACGTTTTGTTTTTTGGCCCATTTCAAAAAACAAAATGTCCAAGTGCAAAATGCACAAAATCAAGCCATTGGGATGTAGGAGGAGTCAGCATTTTTAGTAGACTGCCCCCCCTGACATCCCAGTACAGCAATAGGGCATCCTAGGGTGCACTGCAGTGCCCTTCAGAAACTGCTCCCAGGTACACACCTCACCATTGCTCCCTTACCTTGTGTGCTGAGCCCCCCAAAACCCACTAACCCCAACTGTACACCACTACCATAGCCCTTGTGGGTGAAGGAGGTACCTATATGTGGGCACAGTGGGTTTCTGGTGAATTTTGGAGGGCTCACAGTTTCCTCTACAAGTGTAACAGGTAGGGGGAGGAAGGAACCTGGGTCCACCTGTCTGCAGTGCACTGCACCCAACACTAGACTAATCCAGGGACCTGCATGCTGCTCTAATGGACCTGAGTATAACATCTGAGGCTGGCAAAGAGGTTGGTAAGTAATGTTTTTCATCACATTTTTTGGAGGTGGAAGGGGGTTAGTGACCACTGGGGGAATAAGGGGAAGTCATTCCTGATTCCCTCCAGTGATCATCTGGTTACTTAGGGCACCTTTTTGTGCCTTATTCATAATAAAAACAGCTCAAAACGTTTAAGTTTTAGTCCTGGACATTTTTGTTTTGTTCCATTATGGCTGAAAAACGTCTAAGTCTTAGGAATGCCCAAGTTCCACCCTGAACACGCCCCTGGCACTCCCCCTTGAGATTTGGATGCACTTCTGGCAGACTTCAGAGAAAAACATCTAAAATAGGTTTTGAAAATACTGATTTGGACGTTTTTGTGAGAAAAATGTCCAAATGCAGACATGCCACTTTTTGGACATTTTTCTCTTTTGAAAATGAGCCCGATAATGATATATAACTTAAGATGAATCAAGTTTGGAACTGCTGCTTGGAAGCATGGGTTAGAGGTACTATTTTTACCAGTTTGATGAAGTTTGAAGGCATACACCACTGGTAATTTATTACCCCTAAAGCATCCTGAGTGAAACCGAGCCATATCAAGCATGTGTATATGAGGACCCAGGAGCTTCAGTGTTGGACCTTGCTAACCAATTGCCTTATTGCTCTGTTAGTAAAAATGTATGTATATTCAAAACTGATCACCTACCCCTCACAAATCCCACCTGATCCTCTTCTATCAGGAATAGAATACACCTTAGCAAGAATCTTAGGAGGTAATGTTCAGACCACAGTCATCAATGGTTTTTAAGTTGCTGACCACTGCAGGCAGGAAGGAGGCCGGGCATGCAATGCCTGGCATTGAATATCCAGATATGGACGATCACCCAGAAGTTAAATGGTGCCTGGTTAGCTTGGCTGATAAAGATAGCCTTTTTGCTGTTGGAGTGGAGGAGTAGCCTAGTGGTTAGTGCAGTGGACTTTGATCCTGGGGAACTGAGTTCAATTCCCACTGCAGCTCCTTGTGACTCTGGGCAAGTCACTTAACCCTCCATTGCCCCTGGTACAAAATAAGTACCTGAATATATGTAAACTGCTTTGAATGTAGTTGCAAAAACCTCAGAAAGGCGGTATATCAAGTCCCATTTCCCTTTCCCTATTTGAGATTCTACATGGAATGTTGCTACTATTTGAGATTCTACTAGCAACATTCCATGCAGAAGCCTGCCCTTGCAGATCAGCAACGCGGCCGAGCAGGCTTCTGTTTCTGTGAGTCTGATGTCCTTGCAGGCTTCTACGTGGAATGGAATAGCAACATTCCATGTAGAATCTCAAATAGGGATAAGCTTATATAATATGTAATGAGGATGACTTGCCAATAAAGATGTGATAAACATGAGGAGTTAGAGTACATAGAAAATATCTTGAAGTCTGATATGATGGATAGATAGATAGTGTCTTGTATTTAGGGGTCCCGAGCCCCCCCCCAAGAAGGCTTAAATGACCTTAATCTGACTCCATCTCTGAATAGCCCTAGAACTGGGGCAATCAGGGGGTTGTGAAGTTCTAAGAGGAGTTGCCACTGAAAGAGACGTTAGATCTAAGAGACCCGCATTAGTCCGCCTCTCAGCACTGGCAAGGAACAGATACCAGCCTTATGACAAACTGGATTTAGGTTACAAGTTATATAATGCAGCGAGTGATAGCCTGATACAGCAGAAGCATTTATACTTACAGCCTTTCATCATTAAGTTAAGCCCACAAATCATCATTTCGAATAAGGATTTTATTTGTACATCAGACTTTAATCAGGTACATTCAGCAGACAGATTCTGGGTGCAGCCGCACAGGGCTTCGCCGTCTGACAGCTTTGGAGAAAAGACTCTCAAACTATGCCAAAATCTGCCATCTTTTATACTCTATCCTCTCCATAGAAGTGAATGGTGAGAAACCTTGCTCCTAATCTTTCTCACTTTCTGAGATCATACTTTCCCATGCGATCTGCTATCTGATGTGCCCACCTCCTTCCGTTCTCAGCTACTGCTAATTATCAACATGTTTTGGGAAGCGTTGAGATAACAGTTTCACATCTTCCGGCTGCAATACTTTTCATACATTTCTCATGAACTCTGTATTACCTCTGTATCATTGTATACCAAAACTAATAAGCTCCATTTTATTCATCTGATCTTTCATTACAGGTGCTATATTTGAATTAAAAATTGTACCAATTTGTGGCAGGACTCATTGTTCAGACCTGCTTTTTGCAGATTCTCAAATATTAAATCATTTACTTGTTGTTTGGCCTAGTCAGTACTTTTTCAGTTGTTTTTAGGCTGCATAGCTTTGGCCATCACTATTCCAGTGGTAGCCTTAAAGCTAGGCCATATATTAACATTCCCCTCTTCACCCTATCCCATAGGGTGACACCAGGGTTAACGTACCTTGGTACCATCCATTCCAGAAGGTATTCTATGAGGCCATAAAATTATCTGAGTCTTAAGATCAACTGGTACAATTTGTTTAGTTTTCGGTTGAGACCTACTCAAACCTGTAGCGAGAAATGTTTTTATGAATGGGACTAATCCATGAGCTCATTTACAAAATCTCATGACATATAGGTATGCGGGTAATAGTAATTTCAGGTGGATCATACTAATAGGCTGTTTAAGGTTGTAGGTATTCAGAATCCTAAAACAGGTCAGGATTCCTGGACCTTACTAGTACTCATCATTGGCATCCAATCATGAGCACTAATAAGTGGATAGCAAGTATGACCTGGAAGTATGGGAAGCATTGTATATATCCGTTACCCCTCTTGGAGCTTAGTCAAACCTACAGAAAGACATGCGGCTCAAGTAAGCCTACACCAAAGTTAAACAATTGCATAACAGGTTGATACTAACAGAGTTTACATCTACATTATGATATCTTAGCTAGTATTAGGGTTTGATGTTACCCTTGTATCTGAACAATATCAATTTTCACTTTAAATTACATAAACAGAAATAACGGGAAAACTCTTAGAAAAACAATTAGAACAATAAAGGAAATAATAGGAAATAATAGGAAAATAAAAATAAAACCTTTTCAATATCTAGACAGGATTGTTGCTAAACTGAAAATAAAACAAAATATGAATCTATAATGTCCATAAACAGCAACAGTAGTTCTCAAATTAAGTATCAGTTCTAAATTCTCTTTCATCGATCATGGTTGAGGCGGTGGAAGCGTTGAAGAATCTGGAAGATCTAACAGGGCTGGATTTTCAGGCTGGCTTGCTGAAGGAAGTTGCCGGTCTTGAGATGGTTAGGCTCGTAACATCTGCGGCTGAGTAAACACGTATATCTTTCACATGGACCCAAGACTTGTGGTCCAGTAGTTTGCAAGGTGTAAAGGTCATTGCCACAACCTTGGGGGATCTAACATCATTTGGGCCAGGATAGATCTTGAAGATGTACTTGTGGTGTACAAACTGGGATCTTTCCATGTCTTTATTCTAGGCATGCAAAAGGGAACCCAGAAGGGTTCAATAATGAAAAGCCAATTTACATAAATAGCAAGACAGATTGGTAATTATTACAAAGGCATGATCAAATAACAATGGTAAAGTATATGGAACAAAAGAGAAAAACAATTAAAATTTAGAGATGATGGTAAATGTTCAATTATTGATGTATGGAGGGCAATGCGTCGCCATTTATCGCCAATAGATATGGAATCTTCACCTACGATGACTACCATTCACCAAGGGTTGAGCCCTCAGCTGCAGGAGGCCAGCAGGACTTACGAGTTAGAAGGGTAGAGGCCAAAGCTTTGTGTAACTCCAGCAAGTGGAGAGCCTATCTCTTTTGCTCATGGACCAATTGATGCATCTGTCGAAACTCACGCTGAATAATGTCTCGTTTCTCACACCAGGTAATGTTGGGGTCTGTGCATCTGTCTTTTAATTTAGCGATTCTTTGCTGCAACATAGCTCTTCTTTGCTAGCAGTCGTCTCCTCGGTAAGGGACGTCAACGGAATTCCGGTATCCATCTGGGGAAAGGCAAACGTTAAACAGACCAGTAGTGCAATTTATGTGGTAAGCTTATTGAAAGAAGTCAGAATGCTAGGAGGCGGGCTGTGGGTATAAATGGGGTTCAGGAAGGAGGCATGGTAAGAAACAAAGCATCGAGAATGAAAAAATTTAAAAAAATTAAAAAAATTAAAAAAGATTAAAATATTTAAAAAAAAGCACCCTGAAGGGTGTAAGATAAAAATAGGCTTAAAAGAAAAATAAAAATAAAACAAAATATGATATATCTGAATTGTAACAAGGCATATTCAGATGGCAATGCAAGAAAAAGGTTCCTTGAAAAAGACAAATGAAAAAAACATTCAAAAGTGCAGACACCAGTGATTGACCTCACATAGAGTTTAAGTAACCTTTTTCAATCAGTCAAAGAAGTAGGGAGAAGCATATCGCTTTAAGACAAAGCCACCACGTGGTAAGAATTAGTTGAAGCAAGGTGTTAGTTAAATACACAAAGCATAAATTCCAGGACCGCTGCACACAAATAATGTACACCAGTTCTTCTCACAATCACTCACAGTGAAAGACAGAGAGATAAAAAGAGTAATAGTTGCTGTTTTGAATAGAAAGGAATCAGAAAGTGGAGTGTATAATTTTCCTAATTTATGTCTGAAAGCTTCACCAATTCTCAGTCCAAGAATACTATAAAATCTATGATCAGCGCAAAATGCTCCCCCAAATGGCCAGTTCAAGGGAATATTTCTCGCATTTATTCCATATAATCGGATAATGGTTATTTAATATTTTGCTTTCTTGGACAAGGAAATAATGAAAAGCCTTCAGATATCACACATACCATAGAGAGATTTCAAAAATGAAGGCTTTATATTCATGAAAAAATTAAAGAAGTGAATGTCACATCAATTTAAACAGCATAACAGTTAAAGCAGAAAACATTTTTTTTTTTTTTTTTTTTTTTTAAATGTGCAATACACAGCTTTTATTAAAAAGGGATCCCGTATAAAGTAAAATGGCATAAATAAGTCAGTTCAGGTATACATATAAAAAACATAAAATGAACATCCTCTGGGGATCGCTCACCCCTGCAGTTGATAAGAACTCCCCAGGGAAGGTATGCATAGAAACAAATAAATAACTTGCTGACTTAGTTAGGTCATTTGTATGGTACCATAAATATACACTTGCTATTAAACCTAGAGAAATATAAAATAAAGACATGTTACCTGTAATGGAAACAGAAACATCAAACCAACACATATACAGAGAAATGGTTACCGGATACTAAATGAGGAGCCGAGTAGTTTTGAGTAACTGAGAGCAACAAAATCAAATCGTGTTCGGATTACGCCTAGTCATTATGGGGTGGGTAATATTGATCCCTAAATCTGTGGTCACTGCGGACGGTGTTGATCCGGGTTCCATAAAGGGAATGACTGCCGTTCAGGGGGATTTTGACGGATCTGCGATTTTCTAAATCTATATGGCTGTGTCTGAAGACATTCAGCAGCATAATGACCGTATTGTTGGCAGCGATAACAGAGCACATCAGGATAGCGATCAGGGCTAGGCCAGGAACGATAGTCTCGTTGTCGCCTAGTATCTCCAAGAGGGCCCCTTGGGGGACCTCGCTGGGGTTGAGAGCGACGACCTCTTTCTTCAGGGTAATCAATTCTACGGTCTGGGCGGTAGGGCCGTGGGCCCTGATTTCGGGTGTTATTGTCATAGCGTTGATCAGCATACATAACAATAACAGGGGGAGAAGTGTTAGGAGTATTGGTATTGGTGTCAGAGCTCTTAGAGGCTCTTTTCTCTTTGAGATCTTCAGTCTGTAGCACCTCCAAGTTAGTGTGTACTGTCTTACGATGTTGGGCTTCATTTTGCTTGCTTTTAATAAGTCGTCTGCAATGATGAAGGATGTGTTCACGAATTTTAGGCCATTTTTCTAATTGGAGACCCACGGTGTTCTCTAACTTAAGTTTAATTTCTGAAGGTAAGGTTCCCTTCAGTAAATGGTAGAATACTGGGAGGGCATTATCAGAGTCAAATTTTTCCTCTGTTTCTTCCTTATAGAGGTCTTGGAGTCTGAGTAAATAGGCCTCAATAGGCTCTGAATCCATTTCCCATCTTTGGGAAGTGATAACCGAAAAGTCTTTAAGGGTCGGATACATGGTCCGGATTTCCTGGAATACTTTTGTCTGAATTTCAGTCAAAGGATTACCATCATACTGAGTATCTGTAACAAATTTTGCATAGCCCGATTGAGTAAATATGTCAGTGACACTAGCGTGTGGGGTTCTGCCCAGGAGCGCTTTTATATCGCCGACTGATAGAGTAGTCCCCAGGGTTATGTCCTGTAATTTCTTTAACCAGCGGTTACCTCCCTGTGCAATATCCGGGAGCTGTAGTATGAGGCTATTCAATTCAACAGCTGAAAGTGGGGTGTATTCCGTATGAGGGACACCACCTGACATTTTATTCAGCAGGGGAAAAAGTTTCACTTTCTCAGAGGGTTTAACCAATGATGATTTAAGTAGATCTATTGTGGCAGTTGGGGGAAAATGATTCTCATATTTTTTCCAAACTTGGAGACCTTGAATTAGGTAGAGGGTTGTGTTCTGATCCCAATGGGGGTCAGGGTGGTCATAAATAAGATCTCTCACTAGTGAGAGATTGTCTGATCGTAAGGATCCTTCACGTGGGAAAAGGGCGGACTGGGGCTGGAGCGCCTCAGACCATCCTGCGAGATTATCAACCCATGGGTGAACGTAATGCCATGAATTCTCATGCAAAGCCACATATTGGGCAGGTGTGCTAGGCGGACTAGATAAGATAGGGTCTGTACTGATATTCAAACTTGTAGGGTGTGGGGAATTGTCAATAACTGCAAGGCAGCGGCTAGATCCTTCATCAGTAAGATAACTGTGAGGATGGCGCTGTCTGGTATGATGAGAAATAAGATCATGGTGTTGAGGAAACTCAGATTTTGGTGCAACAGATACCACGGTGTCCGGGGTATCAGGGTGCGGTTGCGTTGTCAGGGACTTGTGTAAGGAACGAAGTCCTTCTGAAACAAACGCGAGGCCATCTCCCATACTAGCCAATGTGTGATCGTATTGTTCTTCCGAGGGGACTGGGGTATTAGGTAACGTGAAACGAGGTGAATCGTCTGCAAGGGAAGGGATTACTTCACTATCTGAAAAAGAGGAGAAATGGAACATCGGAGGAGGCTCGTTTCGAATATTCTCTATGTCCGATTTTGTGGGGAGTTGTTGTTTTAAAACTTCCCATGCTTCGTCTAATGGGGAGAGTCTAACCTTCGGTCGCTCCTTATTAGCTGGTTTGGCTGGGAGTACCAAGGGACGCATTGGCCGTGCACCTAACGTGTCCCATCTAGGAGGAATAGAACACTGAGGTTCTAGAATGGGCATTGAAGGGTTCACTGGAGCAGGGGGTGGTTTAATGAAACCCCGATCATAGAGTTCCTGACAAATAGCCCGTGTCTGTGTAGCAGGACTACATGGAATGAAACCCATTTGTCGTAATTGGGACAGGATAGACTGTAGGGGTTCAGTGGGCAAGGGACCAGTTTGGACAGAGGAGTCAAAATGTAGTGGTGGAGGTGATGTTTGAGTTGTGTGCCCCATATATGGGTAGGTAGTCGTTTGGGTGGTCATGTGTGAGGTCAATCCTGATCCTAGCCCAGGATAGATGGAGGTTTGGGCAGCCACGTCAATTTGACTGTTAGTAGGGTGCTGGATGGTGGCCAGAACCGATGGGTTCGGGACACAAGGATATTGCTCAATAATGGGTGGGGGTATTTCAATCTCATAGCCATGAGGCGGTGGTGAGGTTAGCGTCTGAGTTGTTGCTTGCATCGTTGGAGCAGAGGTAACAGTGGGTAATTGGGCCGAAATCAGGGCTACTGGTTGGGCCACTGGGATTGTTGAAGGGGTTAAAGGCGTCTGAGTTTGTACTGACCCCTGAGATATTGGAATTGGGTCCTTTTGTGATGAGGGAAGAGATAGATCAACTACACCGGCAATGTGTACGGTAGTAGGTGGGTCAAATTTCATAGGAGCGGGAGATATCGCAGGCAGCGAGGGTATCACTGTCTGAGATCCTTGAGATAAGGGGGTCTGTGTCTGAGATCCCTGAGAAATCGGTAGCTGAGGTTTATCACAATATCCTGAGGGTATTGGTGTATATCCCACTGCACATGGTAGGAGCTTGGTAGTACCTGCAGCGGTAGCAGCATCATAGGGTGGTGGGGCAGTAGGTGTTATTGCCTCTTGGTAAGGGGCTTGATCGCAATCAGACTTCGCTAGGGCTCTGTCATGCTGGTTTTGTGCAATAAGTATAAATTTATTAATAGCAGCTAAATGCTTATCCCTAGATTTTCCTGTTTTGTTGGATTCATTATAGCAAACCAAGGCTTGGAGCTTACCCTGATCGAATGAGCCCTTTGGTGGCCAATCCAATCCCGGGTCTTTAGCAGACCAAACGGTATGCCAGGTTTGACATAGACGGGAAAGTTCTTTTCTATCAGCGGGGAAAAAGTTGAGAACTCTTTCCAGGGGGCTAGTGGAGGACTGAGTGGACATAATGGAATTAGGAATAAGGGGAAAACAATCCACATAGGTGGAGGTGTGCAGTGTAAAATGGCAAATTAAATCCCAAATTGGATCCTAGTTCAAAGAATTATAATAGGTATCTCTATAAATATATATAAAAACGTGCAAAGGAAGATCATTCAAAGGAAAACATATAGAAAACACCTTTATACTCACGCGTCTTCAAGAGCGTCCCAGAAGTGGAACCTAAAACATAAATTACTAATTGGCGGAAAGCCCCATGCTTTTACCGCAGGTTATATTAACAAAGAAATGATAGCCATGAACATGAGAATAGTGCAGGAGTCATATATTAACAATAGATAGATAGATAGATAGATAGATAGATAGATAGATAGATAGATAGATAGATAGATAGATAGATAGATAGATAGATAGATAGATAGATAGATAGATAGATAGATAGATATCTGTTTGCTGACCTTGATGTTGTTATGCAAATCTATATTCCACCATGTTAATAAATACATGATAGGAGTAAGGACAACTCAATAGGTCCCTTGTATAATTATCTAAGGACATTGAACCTGGCTGATGCAAATATATGTGGTGACTCCACAACTGGAAATTTGAAAGAATCTAAAATCCTGAATTAAGGTCACTAACATAAAATGTCAAGTATGTGCAGTAAAAAATGCATTTCGGTGCTAAGATGCCAGACTCAGGAGTATAAAAAATACACCTTATTGCTGAAACATAGTGCCATAGGAAGTCTTTAGGTGTATTGAGTTCAAGGACATTGAGTTTAAGGACATCTGGAGAGGCATTTTCGAAAGGGATGTCCAAGTTGCGATTTGGGCGTCCTTGCAAAACGGCGAAATCCAGGGGCAGGGAAACCTGTATTTATGAAACAAGATAGATGTCCATCTTTCGTTTCAAAAATACCGTCAGGGACATCCAAATCTTGAAATTTTGCCATCCCTAGATTTGGATGTCCCTAGATATGGACGTTTCTGACTTTCGGCGATTTTCGAAACCAAAGACATACATGTCAAAAATGACCAAATGCAAGCCATTTGGTCATGGGAGGAGCCAGAATTCATAGTGCACTGGTCCCCCTCACATGCCAGGACACCAACTGGGCACCCTAGGGGGCACTGCAATGGACTTCATAAATTGCTCCCAGGTACATAGCTCTCTTACCTTGTGTGCTGAGCACCCTAAAACCCACTACCCACAACTGTACACCACTACCATAGCCCTTACAGGTGAAGGGGGGCACCTAGATGTGGGAACAGTGGGTTTGTGGTGGGTTTTGGAGGGTTCGTTGTTTCCTCCACAAACATAACAGGTAGGGGGGATGGGGCCTGTCTGAAGTGCACTGCACCCACTAAAACTGCTCCAGGGACCTGCATGCGCTGTCTTGGACCTGAGTATGACATCTGAGGCTGGCATAAAGGCTGGCACAACATATTTTTAGAGATGTTTTTGAGGGTGGGAGGAGGTTAGTGACCACTGGGGGAGTAAGGGGAGGTCATCCCTAATTCCCTCCGGTGGTCATCTGGTCATTTCGGGCACCTTTTTGTGCCTTAGTTGTAAGAAAAACAGGTCCAGGTGAAAACGTCCAAGTATTCATCAGGGACGTCCTTGCTTTTTTCGATTATGGGTCAAGGATGTCCAAGTGTTAGGCACACACATGTCCCGCCTTTGCTACGCCTCCGACACGCTCCCTTGAACTTTAGCAGTCCTTGCGATGGAGTGCAGTGGGAGACGTCAAAAATCAGGTTTTGATTATACTGATTTGGACGTCCCTGGGAGAAGGACGTTCATCTTCCGATTTATGTCAAAAGATGGACGTCCTCTTTCGAAAATGAGCCCACTGGTCTCCCTCGTGTTCTTTGGAAGTGCCACTCTCCTCAACCCTACTCTTTGGTTTCTTCTGCTACGTCCATATGGATTGGTGTTCCTCCACTTCAGGTGGTTGCTATTCTTAGCGGCAGCAGGAACAATGCTAATTTAAACACCAATATATTTAGGGACTGTAGAGAGCAATCCTGAATGTATGCATTTTACAATCATTGTGCCACTGCTATTGAACTGGCCTATACTATTATATAATTTATCTGGATAGCAACTGAAAATCACTCTCACTCTACCCCAAACTTGGCCCCTTACTATATAGAAAGTAGCAGACCGATACTTTTTTTTTAGTCTAATTATTATCCGAACTGCAGCCAAATATCTGTGGATAGGAAAGCTATGTGTTCACCAGCCATCAGTATAAGTATAACCTGCTATGAACATCAGCCAAATAGACTCCAACAGGATCTTTCCTCAGATTGTTAAGAAAGCAAGGTATGACTGTCCTAGTAAGAAACGAATTACAGTTTTAAAAAATGCAAATAAGGCTCAGGCAAGTAGCCCTGCAATGACATTTCTAGCTTGAAAGTTTAACAAATTACAGTCACTTAAATAGTAAAATACATCAAACATCACAGTGAAGCAAAGCAGTATGGAAAGGAATGAAGAACCTTGCACTTTCAGATGTTTGGTGAGAGCATCACATAACGTAGAAAGACCACGTTCATTTAGTTGTATACAATTCATATTGGCTCATTAATCAAATGAAATCATATCAAGTAAATAATTATGCAGTGGGCAGCAGGTATCTGGCCAGGACCCCATAAGCTTGGTTATTGAAATGCTTATGGCCAATCTCCATTTTAAAGCATGAAGACTCAATAATGTACTCCTCCAAGCTCCAGCCTATAATATACTGCAAAACAGAAAATCGGAGTCATATTTCACAAAGTTAATGGCAAAGACAAGATGAGAGATAATATAACCTGAGAAACAAGGGAGGACAAAAAATACTAATTAGCTTTGCCCCAGGAGAAACAGAGATAGAGAATGAAGAATCCATTATCTGCAAAGAATTAAAGACCCTAAGACCCTCGGATAATTCATTGTAACCTAAGGAGAACTGAATAATATTTTACTATACAGAACAGAATTTCTTGTGAAAATGGCAGAAAGGAAATTCTTTGAAAAGAAATACATGTAAAATTCTTGCTAGGCAATTAAAATGTATATGACAAAAAGTTAACTAAAGAAGGCTCATACTTTAAAGCGAGTTTATAAGTCACTAGAGAATGAGGAATTGCTATTATAATAAAAACTATTTTACATATAGTAAAACTGTTCAGATTGTTGAATATTTGATGAGCGCCATACTATTTAAGTAATCTGATGGAAACAAAGAGATTTTTAGAAGGATTCATTTTATCAGTAGAAGCTGCATTAGTAAATACTTTTCTTAGGTCTGACAAGGCAGCAGGACCTGATGGATTCAGTGTTAATTTTTAGGAATAGTTGAAAGGCACATCTTTTTTTTTTTTACTCAGCATTTTCCTCTACTTCTTTGTGTGCGAGATAGATTTGCATACACTGGGTATCCAATATATGTAGGTTTATCTTATACAAATCTATTGGGGTAATCCTGAAAACCTGACTAGCTAGGTCAGAAGAAGGTTGAGAAGCAAGAAGAGATCAAGCTGCCCAATAAGAGGAAATTCCTGCAACTAATTACCAATCAGGAAGACCTCCAATAGATACTAGGAGGATTGAGGTGGGAGAACAGATTTGGGAGAAGAGGATGGATATCCTAAAAAAAGCCTTTGGTGGTGAGGGTGTTACTTGATTCTGGAACCAGCTCTTTTAAGATGGTCCTGGGAAGGAACGATAATGCATCTTGCAAGGTCAAATGCAAACTGTGTTGTTCATTTTGCATAATAATGAGCATGCTTTACTTTTTATTGTTACTTAACTTTACTGTACTAAAAAAAAAACATGTGTTAATGGCAAATAAGACATGGTTTTGCCATTTACCCCCTAATTCTGTATAGTGCACCACAAGTTAGGCACAATTAAGCACTTGACTTTTGGCACTCAAATAAAAGTTAACTGTCAAAAAGGGGTGAAACAGCAGTTAAGTGCCTAACTGCACTTCAGCACTATTCTATAACTTGGCGACTAAGGAGGGAATTCATCAAGCTGTGTTAGCTATGGCTTTAATATGCATTATTTGCCCCTTAACCTGATTTAAAGGACCCTAACCCAGCTCAACTTAATTTCCCGTGGCAATATTTTAAGCCACCACAGGTTACATAGAAATGAAATGCAAAAAACATATAAATGCATGCTTTGCATATCATTACCATGCAAATACCCTAACACAACTTGTGGTGATACACTGTAAGTCACATTAAGGCCAAACAATCATGATAAAATAGCCCTAGATTTTTGCTGGGGTTATTTCACCACCAAGAAGCATCAGGCCACAGAGCCATGGCCCGATACACTGGGCCAGCAGAGCAGGGCCCCCCCCCCCCCCAGCTTAAGCACCCTACCACTTGAAGCCCATCTACCCCACAAGATGGAAGCCCCCATGCTCTCCACTCCCTCACCCCCTTAAAGTTCAAGCACCCATTCCTTCCATCCTCCACATGCTCCAAGACCCCTAAAGGGCGTACCTGTAACCTCACTGGTGGTACAAGGGTTTTCTCAGGCAGAACTGATGTCCAGTTGCTCCTGCCCAGTGTGGCACCTTTCTCAAAATGGCACCACTAGTGGTAGTCTCATATGACTACCTCCTAGAAACATGACCCCCTAGTGCTAGTCATACAATTTTGGGAAAAGCACTGAATTGGGAAAGAGCAACTTGGCATTGCTCTTGGCTAAGGAGCCCCTGGACTACCAATGAGGTTACAGGAAGGGGTCTGAGAAAATAGGCGCTTGCATCTTGGGGGGCTGGGGAAGTGGGTGCTTGAACCTTGGGGGTAGGGGGAGTGGAGAGCATGGGGGTGTCCATCTTATGGGTGGTGGGGGTGAATGGGGCTCCAGGCAGGGGGGGGGCTTAAGTTGAATGTTCTAGGTCCATTGGAATAATGCTGTTTGTGAGGTGGATCTCAAGCATCATTATTCCTTTAAAATGGGAGAATCAAGGTGCGGTAAAAGACGTATGTGCATGTATAAATGATAAATAGTAATACTAAGAATATATTCTTAAAGTAGTGTAGATCCGCTATGGGTGAGGTTTTTTAAAGAGGGTGGTACGATGGTAAAATCACAGTTTAGGGTCCCACGCTAAACTCTCACCACTTAGGGAAGGTACAAAGAAAGGTGGGGAAATTCTGTATTTTGTATATTATACAGTGTGCAATTCAAGATGTTAAGCGAATTTCCCTAGATGTTACAAAATTTTAATGATGACAATATTGCACACTAACTTTTAAATTATAATAATTTATTACACAAGATGTTTCTTCTTAACTTTTCAGAAAATGTATCAACTTTTCAATCAATAAACTTTCCTCTGAAATTCTCAACACCACAAATCAGATAAGTAGTACAAATAATTACTTTCTCTGTTACTCAGAATTTACTTTAACTATGAAATTTTAACAAGAAAATTGATTCTTTGTGTCAATTGCTTTCTTACAGATGTCCACTTCCTTCACTTTGCAATATAACTGAATCTCAGCATAAACCTCCAGGTAAGTATTTACTTGTAAGTTTAAAGTCTCTGAAATGGTGTAGGTGGTGATTTTTGTACTTAGCTGCTTGAGTTGAACTTTCTTGAATGATGGTAACTTTGGTCTTTTGTGGTACTTGGTGCACATGTCGCTCCTGCGATGGTCCTCCTGCGTTGCCCAACAGCCTCTGTACCTGTACTCTGGTTAACCAAAAGAAATTGAAACCCTGTTTCCCTATCCTGTGGGAATTGTTATAGGGATTTTTGTTATCAAAACTGTGGCCAACCTATCTAGAGTAAATCAATAGATAATTAATGTTCCCTATTGCAGGATCTGCCTTATTACTTTTCCCTGCCTAATAAGGAACACTCTTCCATGTATGTTAATCACACCTTGTAACCAGTCACACATTTCATACCTCACTGCCCTCATGCACAGCAATTCAGCTAAGGACAACAGTCCTGTTTCAATTTTTAATCAGCACCAATTCTCACTGCAGACCGGTGCAAGGTGATCACAACCCTGCTTCGAGGCAGGTCAGTGGGAACACACCAGATTTGCACACTCACCCTTCACCAACAGGCTTCTACACAATTTGGCCCCTCCAAACTCTGGCAGACCCCTCAGTACAACCACCCATTAACACATATGCATTGCACTCAAAGTGTCAGTCAAATGCACTGTGGCCACAACTCTGCTCTGAGACAGATCAGCAGAAACACAACAGTTTTCCTGCACACTCACTTCACTAGCCACCTTCACTTGTTACCAGCAGGCTATTATACAGTTTATAGCCTATTTCAACTCAGGCAAGCCTTTCTGTATAACCACTTAGCAAATTAACACATATGCACTCCCTCAGTGCCAGTCAGGTGTGCTGTGGTTTTCAGTGTGATTATCAGCCTGTCTAGTCACACAAATTTCTTATACATACATGTGCAGATCATCTTTCATGCAGGTATATCTTCCCTTTACCTACTGTCTCTCAGCTTTACTGAATTCCACTCTCTCTGTATCACCAGGTGTTCTGATTCAGTCAAATTATACTCTATTGAGGTTTTCCTCCTCATCTACACTCAATTTTCCAAGAACACAGACAGAGCACCTCTCATACCGGTCCTGTCTCTTCTGTGTCAACAGTTCCTCTCACCTTGTATCAGGCAACTCTTTATTTAAGTTCTCTCTCCTGTATAAATCAACTCTTACACACACACAGGTCTGTCTTCTCCTGTGTCTTCAGTTCCTCTGATAGTATCCAGCTCTGCCTCCCCCTAGCAACAGGACTGCAGCTTGGCCATATGACCTAGCATCACCAATAGGACGCTAGCTTGTGGCAGGTGAAACAACTTTTATAGTTTGTAAACTTTTCACAAACTCCATTTTGAAATCAAATTTTCACATTAAAGTGTATGGAGAAAATGGATTTCCATACAAAAGACAAGATAACTTACATTCTCCGAGGACAAGCAGGCTGCTTGTTCTCACTGATGGGTGATGTCCACGGCAGCCCCCTCCAATCGGAACACTTTCTAGCAAAGTCCTTTGCTAGTCCTCGCGCGCCGATGCGCACCGCGCATGCGTGGCCGTCTTCCCGCCCGAACCGGCTCGTGTTCCTGTTATGCCGTTCGCGCCCCTTAAGTCGACCTCGCGCGTCTTTTTGGCTTTTCGCTTTAAAAAAAAAAAAAAAAAAAAGGGAAAGGATTTCGGAAGAAGGCCTTTCCGGTCTTTTTCCCCCTCCGGTATTTCCAGTTTTTGCCCCGTGAAGTTTCTTTTCGTTTTTGGGGTAGGCCCTTTTGAGGCCTCGGGTCGAATTTTTTTCTTCCCCTCTTTTTTGGTGCCTTACCGCAATTACGAGTTTTGATTTCGCCGGCATGATTTTTCCGCCCATGTCATCGAAGTCTCCCAGCGGCTTCAAGAAGTGCACCCAGTGCGCCTGGGTAATCTTGCTCACTGACAGGCACGCGTCGTGTCTTCAGTGTCTGGGGGCTGGGCACCGCCCGCAGGCCTGTAGTCTTTGCGCCCTTTTACAGAAAAGGACTCAGGTAGCGAGATTGGCCCAGTGGAACGTTTTGTTCTCGGGCTCTTCGTCGGCATCGGCACCGTGAGTATCGATTGCATCAACGTCGGCGGCGTCAAGACCTCCATCCTTGGCCGCGACTGCATAGAGTGCATCGAGGCATCGACCCTCTGCATCGGGGCCGAGACATCGGAAGGCTGCGTCGGCGTCGGTGGTACCGGGACCTCCACTTCTGCTGATGTCGTCGGACGGTGGTGCTTCGACTGGAGTGCAGGTGAGGGCTGTCCATTCCCCTGCTGGTGGCGGTGAGCCTTCGGGTGGGTCTCCCCCCACCCTGAGAGCTCCTGCGGTACAGCCCCCCCCCCCACCCCGAGACCGACCTTCTTCAGCCTCGGCCCTGAGGAAGCGACGGCTGGATTCTACGTCCTCCTCGTCGGTGCCGGGAAGCTCCGGTGACATGCTTCGTTTGAAAAAGTCAAAGAAGCATCGACACCGGTCCCCTTCCCGCATCGGTACCGAGAGCTCTGGGTCGCCGAGGGAGTCGGCACCCAGTAGGCATCGGCACCGAGAGGACCGCTCACCCTCTGTTCAGGAGGTGTCGATGCGCTCCACTTTGGACAGCCCGGAACAGCCTCCACGCCTGGAACAGACTCTGACATCGACACCTGCATCGGCTTCCATGTCTTTCTCTACAGCCGCTCTGCACGAGAGTCTCCGGGCCGTTCTCCCAGAGATCCTGGGAGAGCTGTTGCGCCCTTCCCCTCCGGTACCGGGGGTGCTTGCGCCGTCGGTACCGTCGAGTGAGGCGCCGGCTGGCCCCTTGCCCGGGGTGAGGTCTCTGACATCGGTGCCGCTTGCGGTACCGACTGCGGTCGCCTCCGAGGAAGGCTCCCCGACGACGTCGGCGGAGGGAGCTTCGCCGGTGCGGGCGAGGGAGTCTACCTCTCGACGCTCACACCGTGGCCGTGGTTCCACGGAGTCGAGCCAGGCACGGCTTCAGACACAGGTCCGTGAACTTGTGTCTGATACCGATGGTGAGGCCTCGTGGGAGGAGGAGGAGGATATCAGATATTTCTCTGACGAGGAGTCTGATGGCCTTCCTTTGGATCCCATTCCCTCCCCTGAAAGGCAGCTTTCTCCTCCCGAGAGTCTGTCTTTTGCGGCCTTTGTCCTGGAGATGTCTACGGCCATCCCCTTCCCTTTGGTTGTGGAGGACGAGCCCAGGGCTGAAATGTTTGAGCTCCTGGACTATCCTTCTCCACCTAAGGAAGCGTCCACAGTACCCATGCATCATGTCCTCAAAAAGACATTGCTGGCGAACTGGATCAAGCCATTAAGTAATCCCCACATTCCCAAGAAGATCGAGTCCCAGTACCGGATCCATGGGGACCCAGAGCTGATGCGCACTCAGTTGCCTCATGACTCTGGAGTTGTGGATTTGGCCCTAAAGAAGGCTAAGAGTTCTAGGGAGCATGCTTCGGCGCCCCCGGGCAAGGACTCTAGAACCTTAGACTCCTTTGGGAGGAAGGCCTACCATTCTTCTATGCTCGTGGCCAAAATCCAGTCTTACCAGCTCTACACGAGCATACACATGCGGAACAATGTGCGGCAGTTGGCGGGCTTGGTGGACAAGCTCCCCCCTGAGCAAGCCAAGCCATTTCAGGAGGTGGTCAGGTAGCTGAAGGTGTGCAGAAAATTCCTGGCCAGAGGGGTGTATGACACCTTCGATGTTGCGTCCAGGGCCGCTGCTCAAGGTGTGGTGATGCGCAGACTCTCATGGCTGCGTGCCTCCGACCTGGAGAATAGGATCCAACAGCGGATTGCGGACTCGCCTTGCCGTGCGGATAATATTTTTGGAGAGAAAGTCGAACAGGTGGTAGAGCAGCTCCACCAGCGGGATACTGCTTTCAACAAGTTCTCCCGCCGGCAGCCTTCAGCTTCTACCTCTACAGGTAGATGATTTTTTGGGGGAAGGAAGACTGTTCCCTACTCTTCTGGTAAGCGTAGGTACAATCCTCCTTCTTGACAGCCTGCGGCCCAGGCTAAGCCCCAGCGCGCTCGCTCTCGTCAGCAGGGTGCGCCTCAGCAAGGCCCCTCGGCTCCCCAGCAAAAGCAAGGGACGAGCTTTTGACTGGCTCCAGCAGAGCATAGCCGACATCCAAGTGTCAGTGCCGGGCGACCTGCCGGTCGGAGGGAGGTTGAAAGTTTTTCACCAAAGGTGGCCTCTCGTAACCTCCGATCAGTGGGTTCTCCAAATAGTCCGGCAAGGATACACCCTCAATTTGGCCTCAAAACCTCCAAATTGTCCACCGGGAGCTCAGTCTTACAGCTTCCAACACAAGCAGGTACTTGCAGAGGAACTCTCCGCCCTTCTCAGCGCCAATGCGGTCGAGCCCGTGCCATCCGGGCAGGAAGGGCTGTGATTCTATTCCAGGTACTTCCTTGTGGAAAAGAAAACAGGGGGGATGCGTCCCATCCTAGACCTAAGGGCCCTGAACAAATATCTGGTCAAAGAAAAGTTCAGGATGCTTTCCCTGGGCACCCTTCTTCCCATGATTCAGGAAAACGATTGGCTATGCTCTCTGGACTTGAAGGACGCCTACACTCACATCCCGATACTGCCAGCTCACAGACAGTATCTGCGATTTCAGCTGGGCACACGTCACTTCCAGTACTGTGTGCTACCCTTTGGGCTCGCCTCTGCGCCCAGAGTGTTCACGAAGTGCTTGGCTGTAGTAGCAGCGGCACTTCGCAGACTGGGGGTACACGTGTTCCCATATCTCGACGATTGGCTGGTGAAGAACACATCCGAGGCAGGAGCTCTACAGTCCATGCAGCCTTCTGGAGCTACTGGGGTTTGTGATAAATTATCCCAAGTCCCACCTTCTCCCAGTGCAGAAACTCGAATTCATAGGAGCTCTGCTGGATTCTCGGACGGCTCGTGCCTATCTCCCAGAGGTGAGAGCCAACAACTTGTCCCTCGTCTCGCGGGTGCGAGCGTCCCAGAAGGTCACAGCTCAGCAGATGTTGAGATTGCTGGGCCACATGGCCTCCACAGTTCATGTGACTCCCATGGCCCGCCTTCACATGAGATCTGCTCAATGGACCCTAACTTCCCAGTGGTTTCAGGCTGCTGGGGATCTAGAAGACGTGATCCACCTGTCCACGAGTTTTCTCAAATCCCTGTATTGGTGGACGATTTGGTCCAATTTGACTCTGGGACGTCCTTTCCAAATTCCTCAGCCACAAAAAGTGCTGACGACGGATGCGTCTCTCCTGGGGTGGGGAGCTCATGTCGATGGGCTTCACACCCAGGGAAGCTGGTCCCTCCAGGAACGCGATCTGCAGATCAATCTTCTGGAGTTACGAGTGGTCTGGAATGCTCTGAAGGCTTTCAGAGATCGGCTGTCCCACCAAATTATCCAAATTCAGACAGACAACCAGGTTGCCATGTATTACATCAACAAGCAGGGGGGCACCGGATCTACTACTACTACTACTACTTAACATTTCTAGAGCGCTACTAGGGTTACGCAGCGCTGTACAATTTAACAAAGAGAGACAGTCCCTGCTCAAAGAGCTTACAATCTAATAGACAAGTGAACGGTCGGTCCGATAGGGGCAGTCAAATTGGGGCATTCTGGATTCACTGAACGGTAAGGGTTAGGTGCCGAACGCAGCATTGAAGAGGTGGGCTTTAAGCAAAGACTTGAAGACGGGCAGGGAGGGGGCTTGGCGTAAGGGTTCAGGATCTCGCCCCCTGTGTCAGGAGGCCGCCAGCATGTGGCTCTGGGCTCACCGTCATGGCATGGTGCTCCAAGCCACATATCTGGCAGGCGTAAACAACAGTCTGGCCGACAGGTTGAGCAGGATTATGCAACCTCACGAGTGGTCGCTCAATTCCCGTGTAGTGCGTCAGATCTTCCAGGTGTGGGGCACCCCCTTGGTAGATCTTTTCGCATCTCGAGCCAACCACAAGGTCCCTCAGTTCTGTTCCAGGCTTCAGGCCCACGGCAGACTGGCATCGGATGCCTTCCTCCTGGACTGGGGGGAGGGTCTGCTGTATGCTTATCCTCCCATACCTCTGGTGGGGAAGACTTTGTTGAAACTCAAGCAAGACCGAGGCACCATGATTCTGATTGCTCCTTTTTGGCCGCGTCAGATCTGGTTCCCTCTTCTTCTGGAGTTGTCCTCCGAAGAACCGTGGAGATTGGAGTGTTTTCCGACCCTCATCACACAGGACGAAGGGGCGCTTCATCCCAACCTCCAGTCTCTGGCTCTCACGGCCTGGATGTTGAGAGCGTAGACTTTGCCTCTTTGGGTCTGTCTGAGGGTGTCTCCCGCATCTTGCTTGCTTCCAGGAAAGATTCCACTAAGAGGAGTTACTTCTTTCTATGGAGGAGGTTTGCTGTCTGGTGTGACAGCAAGGCCCTAGATCCTTGCTCTTGTCCTACACAGACCCTGCTTGAATACCTTCTGCACTTGTCTGAGTCTGGTCTCAAGACGAACTCTGTAAGGGTTCACCTTAGTGCAATCAGTGCATACCATTACCGTGTGGAAGGTAAGCCGATCTCAGGACAGCCTTTAGTTGTTTGCTTCATGAGAGGTTTGCTTTTGTCAAAGCCCCCTGTCAAGCCTCCTACAGTGTCATGGGATCTCAATGTCGTTCTCACCCAGCTGATGAAACCTCCTTTTGAGCCACTGAACTCCTGCCATCTGAAGTACTTGACCTGGAAGGTCATTTTCTTGGTGGCAGTTACTTCAGCTCATAGAGTCAGTGAGCTTCAGGCCCTGGTAGCCCAGGCCCCTTACACCAAATTTCATCATAACAGAGTAGTCCTCCGCACTCACCCTAAGTTCTTGCCAAATATTGTGTCGGAGTTCCATCTGAACCAGTCAATTGTCTTGCCAACATTCTTTCCCCGTCCTCATTCCTGCCCTGCTGAACGTCAGCTGCACACATTGGACTGCAAGAGAGCATTGGCCTTCTACCTGGAGCGGACACAGCCCAACAGACAGTCCGCCCAATTGTTTGTTTCTTTTGATCCCAACAGGAGGGGAGTGGCTGTAGGGAAATGCACCATATCCAATTGGCTAGCAGATTGCATTTCCTTCACTTACGCCCAGGCTAGGCTGGCTCTTGAGGGTCATGTCACGGCTCATAATGTTAGAGCCATGGCAGCGTCGGTAGCCCACTTGAAGTCAGCCACTATTGAAGAGATTTGCAAAGCTGCGACGTGGTCATCTGTCCACACATTCATATCTCATTACTGCCTGCAGCAGGATACCCGACGCGACAGTCGGTTCGGGCAGTCAGTGCTTCAGAATCTGTTCGGGGTTTAGAATCCAACTCCACCCCCCTAGGCCCATGTTTATTCTGTTCCAGGCTGCACTCTCAGTTAGTGGGATCAATCTCAGTTATGTCCTCGCCGTTGCGAGGCCCAATTGACCATGGTTGTTGTTTTGAGTGAGCCTGGGGGCTAGGGATACCCCATCAGTGAGAACAAGCAGCCTGCTTGTCCTCGGAGAAAGCAAATGCTACATACCTGTAGAAGGTATTCTCCGAGGACAGCAGGCTGATTGTTCTCACAAACCCGCCCGCCTCCCCTTTGGAGTTGTGTCTTCCCTTGTATTTGTCTTGCTACATATGGGACTGACGAACACGAGCCGGTTCAGGCGGGAAGACGGCCGCGCATGCGTGGTGCGCATCGGCGTGCGAGGACTAGCAAAGGACTTTGCTAGAAAGTGTTCCGATTGGAGGGGGCTGCCGTGGACGTCACCCATCAGTGAGAACAATCAGCCTGCTGTCCTCGGAGAATACCTTCTACAGGTATGTAGCATTCGCTTTACACTTTAATAAGGATTATACCATCATCCAGGCCACATTTTCCTGAATCCAATCCATGTTTTACATTTTTTAAACCAATTGTTTGTTTCTTTTGATCCCAACAGGAGGGGAGTGGCTGTAGGGAAACGCACCATATCCAATTGGCTAGCAGATTGCATTTCCTTCACTTACGCCCAGGCTAGGCTGGCTCTTGAGGGTCATGTCACGGCTCATAATGTTAGAGCCATGGCAGCGTCGGTAGCCCACTTGAAGTCAGCCACTATTGAAGAGATTTGCAAAGCTGCGACGTGGTCATCTGTCCACACATTCATATCTCATTACTGCCTGCAGCAGGATACCCGACGCGACAGTCGGTTCGGGCAGTCAGTGCTTCAGAATCTGTTCGGGGTTTAGAATCCAACTCCACCCCCCTAGGCCCATGTTTATTCTGTTCCAGGCTGCACTCTCAGTTAGTGGGATCAATCTCAGTTATGTCCTCGCCGTTGCGAGGCCCAATTGACCATGGTTGTTGTTTTGAGTGAGCCTGGGGGCTAGGGATACCCCATCAGTGAGAACAAGCAGCCTGCTTGTCCTCGGAGAAAGCAAATGCTACATACCTGTAGAAGGTATTCTCCGAGGACAGCAGGCTGATTGTTCTCACAAACCCGCCCGCCTCCCCTTTGGAGTTGTGTCTTCCCTTGTATTTGTCTTGCTACATATGGGACTGACGAACACGAGCCGGTTCAGGCGGGAAGACGGCCGCGCATGCGCGGTGCGCATCGGCGTGCGAGGACTAGCAAAGGACTTTGCTAGAAAGTGTTCCGATTGGAGGGGGCTGCCGTGGACGTCACCCATCAGTGAGAACAATCAGCCTGCTGTCCTCGGAGAATACCTTCTACAGGTATGTAGCATTCGCTTTACACTTTAATAAGGATTATACCATCATCCAGGCCACATTTTCCTGAATCCAATCCATGTTTTACATTTTTTAAACCAATTGTTTGTTTCTTTTGATCCCAACAGGAGGGGAGTGGCTGTAGGGAAACGCACCATATCCAATTGGCTAGCAGATTGCATTTCCTTCACTTACGCCCAGGCTAGGCTGGCTCTTGAGGGTCATGTCACGGCTCATAATGTTAGAGCCATGGCAGCGTCGGTAGCCCACTTGAAGTCAGCCACTATTGAAGAGATTTGCAAAGCTGCGACGTGGTCATCTGTCCACACATTCATATCTCATTACTGCCTGCAGCAGGATACCCGACGCGACAGTCGGTTCGGGCAGTCAGTGCTTCAGAATCTGTTCGGGGTTTAGAATCCAACTCCACCCCCCTAGGCCCATGTTTATTCTGTTCCAGGCTGCACTCTCAGTTAGTGGGATCAATCTCAGTTATGTCCTCGCCGTTGCGAGGCCCAATTGACCATGGTTGTTGTTTTGAGTGAGCCTGGGGGCTAGGGATACCCCATCAGTGAGAACAAGCAGCCTGCTTGTCCTCGGAGAAAGCAAATGCTACATACCTGTAGAAGGTATTCTCCGAGGACAGCAGGCTGATTGTTCTCACAAACCCGCCCGCCTCCCCTTTGGAGTTGTGTCTTCCCTTGTATTTGTCTTGCTACATATGGGACTGACGAACACGAGCCGGTTCAGGCGGGAAGACGGGCCGCGCATGCGCGGTGCGCATCGGCGTGCGAGGACTAGCAAAGGACTTTGCTAGAAAGTGTTCCGATTGGAGGGGGCTGCCGTGGACGTCACCCATCAGTGAGAACAATCAGCCTGCTGTCCTCGGAGAATACCTTCTACAGGTATGTAGCATTCGCTTTACACTTTAATAAGGATTATACCATCATCCAGGCCACATTTTCCTGAATCCAATCCATGTTTTACATTTTTTAAACCAATTGTTTGTTTCTTTTGATCCCAACAGGAGGGGAGTGGCTGTAGGGAAACGCACCATATCCAATTGGCTAGCAGATTGCATTTCCTTCACTTACGCCCAGGCTAGGCTGGCTCTTGAGGGTCATGTCACGGCTCATAATGTTAGAGCCATGGCAGCGTCGGTAGCCCACTTGAAGTCAGCCACTATTGAAGAGATTTGCAAAGCTGCGACGTGGTCATCTGTCCACACATTCATATCTCATTACTGCCTGCAGCAGGATACCCGACGCGACAGTCGGTTCGGGCAGTCAGTGCTTCAGAATCTGTTCGGGGTTTAGAATCCAACTCCACCCCCCTAGGCCCATGTTTATTCTGTTCCAGGCTGCACTCTCAGTTAGTGGGATCAATCTCAGTTATGTCCTCGCCGTTGCGAGGCCCAATTGACCATGGTTGTTGTTTTGAGTGAGCCTGGGGGCTAGGGATACCCCATCAGTGAGAACAAGCAGCCTGCTTGTCCTCGGAGAAAGCAAATGCTACATACCTGTAGAAGGTATTCTCCGAGGACAGCAGGCTGATTGTTCTCACAAACCCGCCCGCCTCCCCTTTGGAGTTGTGTCTTCCCTTGTATTTGTCTTGCTACATATGGGACTGACGAACACGAGCCGGTTCAGGCGGGAAGACGGCCGCGCATGCGCGGTGCGCATCGGCGTGCGAGGACTAGCAAAGGACTTTGCTAGAAAGTGTTCCGATTGGAGGGGGCTGCCGTGGACGTCACCCATCAGTGAGAACAATCAGCCTGCTGTCCTCGGAGAATACCTTCTACAGGTATGTAGCATTCGCTTTACACTTTAATAAGGATTATACCATCATCCAGGCCACATTTTCCTGAATCCAATCCATGTTTTACATTTTTTAAACCATAAACAGGCACAATTTCACATCATTTGCATGTAAAACACCCCCCCCCCCCCCAAAGTGCCAGCAGACCCCTGGGCAGCCCTAGCAGACCCAGGATGGCTCTTTTACAGGGGACACCCAGCATTTTATTTATTGTTTTTAATACCCCATCTACAGTAGAAATGCATATATGTCATAAAAAAAAGTTAAAATAAAACTTTAAAAAATACAAAAATCTAATATTTCTTTGATCTTGGATCTAGTGTTGTGGTCTAATAATGTAGGCAAAAAGGAGGGGTAAATATTTTTCTTTTTCTTTTTTAATTTCTGGAGTGATGTAATATTGAATTCTCTCCTTTTTCCGTATTTCTGATTTTATGTATATGCATAAATGATAATGTAAAATGATAAAAAAATAAAATTAAATAAAAAATACAAAAATCTTAACAGAAACATTAATTATCCTTCACTCTCTGATATTAAATTCAAGTTATGAATCAGACCATGTTCTCTGAGGTTAGCATATATTTCTTAAATACACAGTATTGCTTACATCCACCAAGAGAATATTGTACAACATGAATATTGCATCAGTACTTCTGAGCTTAAAGCATTTGACAGCTTTGTTTCAGAGAGAAATAATTAATATATTCTCAAGAGGTTTGCTGTACTAAAATCTCACAGAAATGGGTTGCTTTACAACACATATTGTACAGAAAAAAATCAAAGGAGTCCAAGGATTGAAAAAAGTCGCACGTGAAATTGCCTCAATACAACAAATTTAAAGCTTATTTTTTAAAAAAAATGCAATTTAAACCAGTTTAAATATATTGTTTGATGTAATTAGATTGTAAGCTCTGTCAAGCAGGGACTGTCTCTTCATGTTCAAGTGTACAGCACTCTGTACGTCTAGTAGCGCTATAGAAATGATAAGTAGTAGTAGTAGTAGTAGTAGTTATGATTTGTAGAGAGATCCCAGTTGTTCTTAGCTCATGTTATCATTGTGACTCACTGCAGGCTCGGTTCTTCAGTTGTGCCAACAATTATGCACAGAGACACTTGTGGATTTTGAAAGTAAAAACTCTCCACTTGAACGTTAACTATGGTGCTATGGAACTGCTGCACTTTCATATAGTTTCCATCACCACGGTTGGTCATTCTAATCAAGTACTGTCATCATTACAAAGGCAGATCATAGTGTGCTAGTTCTCTGTTCTGCTTTCCTCTCTGTTTTGCCCATGTTTCAAGACTGCAACCATTGCCACAGATTTTTCTCTGCTTTCCTCTTTCTTCAGGCCTTCTACCATGCTCTTCAATACCAGGTGGCCGATATAGTGAAGTTCAGTAAGAAAACACATTTTAATGCCAGTTCCCTGCTCCTCTCCCCATTAACAAAGAATTTACTAATCAGCCTTAAAGCCTTAAGAACTTCTGTGTTAGTGCTGGCAGTATATATTGACATGGCTAAAATAGCAGGTATAGTGTCAATCATGGTAATTTGCATTTCCAACCCCTCCTCCCTCGCATGTGAATGTGGTAGGCAAGTATGTGATGTTGCCAGTTCTCAGTATGCTGCCAGATAGAGAGGCAGAGGTCTGAGATGGCTGTTTTCAATCTGTGCATTTTCCACCTATGCCAGATTGTTCATGACCTTAACAGCTGCTTGTAATGATTCTTAAATGCAGGTCTTTTCACAATGTCATTCAATATGTTTTTTGTGAATGGTATTGTAAAGTGATTAGAAGGAAAAGTTTGTCTTTTTGTGAATGACTCTAAGATATGCAAAAGAGCACTCACTCATAAGGGAGTAGATAGAATGGAAAGTGCTTGAAGAAAGTTTAAGGAATACTCAAATGACTGGCAATTCAAGAGCCAATGCAGGGAAGTGAAGAATCATACAGAAATCAGGGGAAGCAAGATATGAAGGAAGCTGAGGTGCATTGAAAGGAAACCGAACCTGTAGGAAAATACTTTTGATTTTTCGTTCAAGAAATAATATGCAATTTATGCATATAAAGAACACACACAAAATTGACTTTATGTACATAGCACTTATGAATTAATGAATATAATTTTGATTTCCATGCATTAACATGTTTTTTTACACTCAATAATCACATTTTATATTATAGTTTGGGGTTGGAATTGGTAAAAAGTGTGTCTCCCCTCCCCACAAATGTTAAAGATGCTGAATTGGTTCCCTTCTCTCCACTGCCAATATGACTTCATTGCCCCCCTCCCCTTCAAGTAAGCAGGCAAACTCCATTGATGCTTTACAGTGACCAAGCCAGGTCACAAGTACCTGACAGAAACCCAAATGGTAGCAACATTCCATGCTACCAATCCCAGAGCAAGCAGAGGCTTTCCCCATGTCTGCCTCAATAGAAGACTATGGACCTTTCCTCCAGGACCTTGTCCAAACCTTTTTTAAAACCCAGAAATGCTAACTGCTGTTAGCATATCCTCTGGCAATGAGTTCCAGAGCTTAACTGTTCTTTGAGTTAAAAAAAACTTTCCTCCGATTTGTTTGAAAAGTATGCCCATTTAACTTCATTTAATGTCCCCTAGTCTTTGTACTTTTTGAAAGAATAAACAATCGATTCACTTTTACCCGTTCAACACAACACAGGATTTTTTAGTTACGGTACCTTGAGTATATCCCCCCTCAGCCATCTCTTTTCCAAGCTGAAGAACCCTAACCTCATATGAGAGGAGTTCCATCCCATTTATCATTTTGGTTATTCTTCTTTGAACCTTTTCAAATTCCACTACGATAGGGATTGAGGATTAGATGAATGGTGTTTATTTATCTGGCATTTGCCACTAGCTCCCCTCTGAAGTGTAACTAGGTACTCTTATCAGGAGTATGGCATCAAGATTCCATCACTAACATCTTTTCAAAAATTGATGTCACAAATCTCACCTACTTATAGCTTATTAGATCCGATACCATCAAACTGGTTAAAAAGCTCATCATTAGAACTACAAACTCATTTATACTTAATTATAATAAAAAAGTCTTACAGAAGGAATAGTTCCAACAGTTCTTAAAGAGGCCTTGGTAAAACCCAGCTTAAAGAAACCTTCCTTAGATCTATATTCCCTGGGAAATTATCATCCAGTGTCCAACCTTTCATTTTTATCCAAAATACTAGAAACAGTTGTGTTTACTCAGCTACAATCTTACATAGAAACTAAAAATATATTACACCCAAGACAATCAGGCTTTAGGAAAGAACACAGCACTGAGATAGTTATAACTTCTTTTTTAAGTGAAATACACACTAGATTAGAACAGGGCTATATTGCATTAATTATTTCGCTTGATTTATCAGCAGCATTTGATCTTATAGATCATGATCTACTACTAAATCGTTTGAAGGAAATTGGCATTACAGGTACAATTCATGACTGGTTCACTTCTTTTCTTACAAATCAGTTGTTTAAAGTAGTACAAAATTGTTCCACTTTGAAAAGTTATCCTGTTTCTTGTGGGGTACCACAAGGATCGGTTTTATCACCAATTTTGTTCAATACATATATTAGCCCTCTTGCACTCCTCATTCAGTCCTTGGGTATTAGTTTTTACTCGTATGCGGATGATTTTCTTTTGATTCACTATGTGAAACCGTTAGACATTGAATTAACACAAATTCAAAGCTGCCTTGATGAGGTGGCTAGTTGGCTCAAAAAACATCTTTTAATATTAAATCCAGACAAGACTGTTACATCCTGGATCACAGGTCGTGAAACAGTCCCTTCTGTAATACCTGTATTATTTAATAAACAGATACCAACGGTGCAATCCTTTAAATATTTAGGAGTCATTATTGACTCAGCTCTATCGTTTAACGAACAAATATCTGAGATAGTCAAAAAATCATTTTACCATCTGCGAAAACTGCGTTCAATTAGAAATTCAATTGATAAAGCTTCGTTATGTAGCTTAACATAAGCATATATTATAACACGTCTGGACTACTGCAGTGCCATCTATGCAGGTCTTACCAAGATCAGTATAAAACGGCTACAGATGATACAAAATACGGCAGCTCACATTATTTGTAGAGCCTCAAAATACGATAGGATTACACCACTCCTATATCATCTTCATTGGCTTCCAGTTGAAGCCAGAATAAAATTTAAAATTCTTACTCTGACACATAAAGCCGTACATTCATTGACGCCATCATATTTAGCTAATCTTACATTACCATATTCACCTACACGAACACTTCGATCGCTTACAGATAATAGAAAAAGTAATTCCACCACCACAAAAGGCTAGATGGGAATCTACTAGAAATTCAGCTTTCTTTTTTCTAGCTCCCTCTATTTGGAACTCTCTTCCTAAAACTGTTATATTGGAAGAGTCCTATATTCAGTTTCGCAAACTTTTGAAAACATATCTGTTTCAGGATACGTTCGATAATAATCTGGGATGAAATGGGAAAAACAGACAGAATGAATATGCAGTAACAAACAATATGTTTATTTATACAGTTTTGTTTTGAATGATTGCACGTTGTTGTTTATATCTTTTAGAATGGATGTTTTAGTTTGCTGTGCTTTTCTATCAAACTAATGGATTTCTTATATGTTTTTTACTATAATATGTTATTTTTAAGATGTAAACTGTTCTGTTTTGTGAATGCAATTAGAAACGGTACAGTAAATAAATAAACGATAAACGATAACTAGGTAACTAAAAGAACAATTATACACATAGGTGCCTGTGATTAAATGCAACTTGCACATGTGAATGCCAAGAAAATTAGCACTTACCATTCTATAAGGGCATACATAAGTGCTGGGGTGTGCATCTGCAAGGGGAGTGTATATGTAGGCAGAGCATGGACAGTGTTCCCAATTACACGTGTAAATTATAGAACCAGCAGTTATACCAGCCATAAGGCTCAATGCCCACCCCAGTGGCGTAGTGAGACCCAATATTTTGAATGGGCCTAGAGTTAACCTGGCTGGGCCCCCCCCCCCCCCCCCCCCCCATCTTCCACATTACAGGTTTTTTTCACTTATCCCACATCCAACATCTCTCCCTTCTCTCTTCTGCGGCATCCCGGGATTTGCCCTCTTGTCTCTGAACCCTGTCCCTCCCCAGTGTACCTTGCAATCATCCCCAGTGCCTGCTTGCTCCATCCCCACTGGCTTCCATCTGCTGCATCCTGCCAGACAGGAAACAGGCAATGACATCAGTGAGGGCAGGATATGGTAGATAGAAGCCTGTGGGGCTGGCGCCAGCAGCAAAAATGAATCGCTGCAGGCGCCGGGAATGCCTGTAAGGTACACCGGGGAGGGACAGGGTTCAGAGACAGGAGGGCAAATAATGGAATGCCACAAAGAAGAGATGGGAGAGAGCACTGTGGTGCTGCTGCTGTGTGGGCCTGAGCCAAGAATGGGTGGGCTTGTGCCCACCCAGGCCCACCTGTATCTATGCCACTGGTCCACCCCAAACTACCAATGTAAAATTTGGTTACTGAGTGTAAAAAATGTGTTGTGCATGGAAATCAGACTGCCCACACCTAAATGTAAGGTGTGTCAATACCAGGTTATGCTTGTGTTCTGGGCGCCCAAATGCTGTTACAGAACGGACTTTCACCGTGCTACATAGAGGTGCGTAAAAGAAGGCTCCCACTTATAGAATTACTGGATCAGTGACCCCTAAGAGGCAAAAGTACTGGTGGTTGGCGATTCTCTTCTGAGGGGTGCCAAAGCATCCATCTGCAGACTAGACACGATGTCCCAGGAGGTGTGCTGTCTGCTTAGTCAGTTAGAGCAGTATAGTAAGTAGCAATAAACTATAAACTATAAAATTCAAGATGTTACAGCTTGCCAATACTCTTCAAGCCTATTATCCAATGCTGCTCATCCATGTTGGCACTAATGATACTGTTAGGTGACCCTCCAAAAAGTGACTTCATGACCCTGGGAGAGGGGGTGAAGCAGACAGGTGCACAGATAGTGCTCTTGTCGATCCTCCCTGTTGAGGATACAGGTCAAAGCAGAGAAGCTTGCATCCTAGAGATGAATATATATCTGTGTAGATGGTGTCGTTGAGAGCATTTTGGCTTCCTGGACCATGGAATGCTTTTCCAATGGTTGCTGAGCAGAAATGGTGTTCCTATATCAAAGAAGAGGAGGTGTCTGTCAGACTTGTGAGTTCTTGTATCAAGTAGAGTGCTGCTGAGCCCGGTACTCAGACCAGGTTCTGCTTGGCGGCCGGACAACCCCGGGTTTCACCTGCGCTGACCGCCATTCCCCAGAGGTTGAACCTCTAGGTGCGGGCGGCCTGCAGGGCTTACGAGACGGAGCAGGAAGCGGGGTGGTGAACGTAACGGCCAGACAGGCAGCAGGCAAGAGAGTGATCCAGGTACAGGCAAAGTCAATAGGCAAACAACAGGCAAGAGAGCAATTCAGGAACAGGCAATGTCAATAGGCAAACAACAGGCAAGAGAGTAATCCAGGCACAGGTAAAGTCAATAGGCAGGCAGAAGGTCAAGAGAGTAATCCAGGTACAGGCAAAGTCAGTAGGCAGGCAGCAGGTCAAGAGACTAATCCGGGTACAAGCAAAGTCAGTAGGCAGGCAGCAGGTCAAGAGACTAATCCAGGTACAGGCAAAGTCAGTAGGCAGGCAGCAGGTCAAGAGACTAATCCAGGTACAGGCAAAGTCAGTAGGTAGGCAGCAGGTCAAGAGACTAATCCAGGTACAGGCAAAGTCAGTAGGCAGGCAGCAGGTCAAGTGACTAATCCAGGTACAGGCAAAGTCAGTAGGCAGGCAGCAGGCAAGAGAGTAATCCAGGTACAGGAAAAGTCAGCAATGAGGGACAAAGTAGAGAAGAAGCACACTACTGAGCAAGTAACACCTACCAAAGTAGAAGCCAAAGCATGGAGTACAAGAAGAGCTCAGTTGATAAAGTGTTGGCATCTGACATCAGCAGGGACCAGCAGGGAGAAGGAGCACAGCCATAGGACAAGAGCAGGGAAAGGAGGAACCAGAAGACCAATAGGAGAGAAGCAAGGGAAGCCAGGCAGAGAGAGAGCAGACTCAGGTGTCTGGAAGCAAAGCAATCAAGGAGCCTGGAAGCCAGGCAGAGAGAGAGCAGAACCAGGTGCATGGAAGCAAAGCAATCAAGGAGCCTGCAGCCAGAGAAGAAGAACTACACACACATGGCTCAGGACTGTGCCAGTCAAGTGTGCGTGTCGACGGGACCCCGCGCAGCCCGAGGACGCCACTTGTGTTGAGGTAGGGGACATGACAGTACCCCCTCCTTAAGGCCCCCCTCTGCCTAGGTCTGGGTTTGGATGGGTAGTGGGTATGGAACTTCCAGATCAATTCAGGTGCATGGATGTTGGCAGCGGCTCCCAGGAATTATCCTCGGGACTAAAGTGCTTCCAGGATAGCAAATAGAACAGCCATCCCCTTTGATGTTTAGAATCCAGAACCTCATCTACCTCGAATTCAGGATCAGGCTTGGAGTCAGGATCAATGCTCTTCTTCAGCTCTGAGTGCCATTTAGAGGTTAAGAATGGCTTTAGCAGGGACACATGAAAGGCATTGTGGACCTTGAGGTTAACTGGTAACTGGAGACTATAAGTGACAGCTCCCACCCGAGATCGTACTGAAAAGGGTCCAATGTACTGGGGAGCAAGCTTGAAGGAGGGTAAATGGAGCCTCAAGTGTTTGGTACTGAGCCAAACTTTTTGTCCAGGTTGAAAAAAACGGAGCAGACCACCTTTTACGATCTACAAAAAGCTTGTATCTAGCAGCGGCTCGCTAAAGATGTGTTGGACCCTGTTCCAAATGTCCCGAATATCAGTGAGGGTCTGCTAGAGCAGAGGCGAGGCTTGGATCTGAGGAATCGGAAGTGGTAGTCGTGGGTGGTGCCCATACACCGTAAAAAATGGTGACATATGAGAGGCAGTGTGGAAGCCATTGTTATAGGTGAATTCGGCCCAGGGGAGTAATGTAGACCAGTCATCCTTTCGGTTATTAGTATGGGCTGGGAGCTGCGCTGGACATTTTCAGACTTGGTTTGATTGGTAACTAAGGTTACCTGTGTCCTAGTCCCCCCCCCCCCCTAGGTAAACTCCCTTTATATAGGGCAATCAAGGGACAAGTATCTTCATTACACTTCATTGGTCAATCCAAATTCTTGTTATTCCCTCTCATAGTTCACCTTTTCACACTTGTGAATCACATCATTATGACCTTCATTCAGTGCAATATATGTTCTGCTTTAATCCTAAGGCAAACTATCTGGAACCTTAGAGCTTGTCATATCTGTCTCCAAATATCAGCCTTGAAAGAAGAGATCAACAAACTCAAGAAGGAATTAACTACAATTAAAGAAGCGTCCAGGATTACTCATTTCCCAGCTAATTTACCACCACCACTGCCTCAGAGAATGAAACATCAGAGGAACAGATGGGTCACCGTAGGCTCTGGTAGACTAAGATCTGTGACACAGAAACCCTTCCAAGCCCTTCCAAGCTTTGCCCCTGTCAAAATCTTTTGCAGCGTTGCATCATTATGATAGCGAAAAAAGAAGTACTATGGTAGAACCAGAGGCAATGAAAATAACACAACCCCAGAAACATCCATCAACTAATGACAGAATTGTGAAAAGCAGAAAATTATTACTGCTCGGAGACTCCATTATCAGAGGCATTAACTTAGGAGCACAGTTCAGGGGTTCCAACGTAGTTAAAGGTCTTCCAGGATCTTCAGCTACAAGATGAACAGACCAAATATTGAAAGTGATCCGAGAAGAGAGCGAGGATTCTAACGCTGATGTTGTAATTCACCTGGGGACAAATGACCTGGCCAAAAATAGCAAGTTTACAGCACAGAGAGTGTTTCAGAAGTTTGGGGAGGGACTGAAATCTTTGGTTTGGACTGTGGCTTTTTCAGAAGTAATTCCTACGTTGGGGAGGGGAGAGGAAAGACTATGCAAAACAGAGGAATTCAATAAGTGGCTTGAGTCTTGGTGTAAAGAAGAAGGTTTTAGATACATAGGAGAATGGGGTAATATGTGGAAAAATAACAGGCTGTACTATAATGATAGGCTACATCTTTCTGTGATGGGAAAAAGGATCCATGGGGAGAAATTCAGACAGTATGTTTCTAGACATTTAAACTAGAGGGTGGGGTTCACAAAAGGAAACAAGGGATTTCAGAAAGTCACCCCCAGAATAAACATGATGGCAGAGGGAAAGGTCATGTAAATATAAAAAAACACCCAAACTCACTAAGCACATGGAAAGCTATGTGCACAAATGCTCATAGTCTAAGTAAAAAGGTTCAAGACTTGCAAGACCTGATGTTTGAAGAAAACTTGGATATTGTTGCTATTACAGAGACATGGTTCAACGATTCTCATGAATGGGATGTGAACGTACTGGGCTATAATCTTTTTAGGAAGGATAGAGAGGGCCGAAGAGGTGGAGGAGTAGCTCTGTATGTGAGAGAGAATATCAGAGCGACTGAAATGAGGGGAACCTAGGGAAAAGAAGAAGCTTTATGGATCATCCTGGAAAGAGAAGACGGAACCTGCATCCACACGGGAGTTATCTACAGACCTCCTGCACAAACGGAGAAGTTAGACAAGGATCTGATAGAAGATATTCAAAATATTGGTATGAAAGGAGAAGTGTTACTGTTGGGAGATTTCAAATTTGTATGACTTGGATTGGAACATACCGTCTGTGGAATCGGAAAGAAGTAGGGAGATTGTGGATGCCTGTCAAAGTGCCTTGCTCAGACAAATGGTGACGGACCCCACGAGGGAAGGGTCGATGCTGGATCTAGTGCTCAGTAATGGAGGTAGTGTTTCCAATATCCGGGTGGGTGCCCACCTATGTAATAGTGATCATCACACCATATGGTTTGATATAAGGGTGAAGGCGGAGTGCGGACGCACAAAACTCAAAGTACTGGATTTCAGACATACTGATATTGATAAAATGGGGGAATACCTGAAGAAGGAGCTGTTGGCGTGGGAAGGTGTAGGAGAAGTGGAAAAACAGTGGTCCAAGCTAAAGGCTGCTATAAATATGGCGGCTGTTCTTTTTGTGAGGAAAGTAAACAAAAACAAGAGAAGCAGGAAGCCTATATGGTTCTCCAAACAAGTAGCTGAAAAAATAAGAGCAAAAGAGGCTTTGTTCAAGAAATGCAAAAGAACGCAACGAGAGGATCATGGAAAAGATTATCGGATTAAACTGTTTTAAATTTACTAATTTGTAGCTTCATTGCATACCCCCTACTCCTAGTATTTTTGGAAAGAGTAAACAAGCAATTCAAGTCTACCCATTCCACTCCACTCATTATTTTATAGACTTCTATCATATCTCCCCTTAGCCATCTTTTCTCCAAGCTGAAGAGCCCTAGCCACTTTAACCTTTTCTCATAGGGAAGTCATTCTATCCCCTTTATCATTTTCAGCGCTCTTCTCTGTACCTTTTCTTATTATACTATTATCTTTTTTGAGATGCGCTGACCAGAATTGAACACAATATTCTAGGTGCGGTCGCACCATGGAGTGATACAAAGGCATTATAACGTCCTCATTTTTGTTTTCTATTCCTTTTCTAATAATACCTAACATTCTACTTGCTTTCTTAGCCGCCACTGTACACTGAGCAGAGGGTTTCAACGTATCAACGATGACACCTAGATACCTTTCCTGGTTGATGACTCCTAATGTGGAACCTTGCATCACTTAGGTATAGTTCGGGTTCCTCTTTCCCACATGCATCATTTTGCACTTGCTCACATTAAACATCATCTGCCATTTGGATGCCCAGTCTCCCAGTTTTGTAAGGTCCTCTTGTAATTTTTCACAATCTTCTTGTGATTTAACAAATTTGAATAACTTTGTGTCATCAGCAAATTTAATTACCTTACTTGCCTGTGTAGTTCTGTCCTCTGGAATTCCTCTGACAGAACCTCTTCTCATCTTAAACTTAATTAAAAATAAAAAAAAGCCCACAACTCTGAATAATATTGTATTAGGCACAGGGGAAATTCTGTCAATAGACCCCCAATCGAGGACCAAATAAATACTCTTGTTAAGAAGATTTTCTTTGCTATGTCATTTATGTAGTATTCGATCATCTCTAACTCAAGCAATTTTAGAACTGTTGCTCAGGCTGTTCTTATTCCCCAGTCAGATTATTTTAATTCATGATATAGTGAAATTCCGTTAAATTCTTTTCCAAAACTACAGTTGTTGCAGAATACAGCTAGCAGATTGATCTTTAGGAAAAAGAAATCTGACAGAGCTTTGCCTCTGTTGAAAGAGCTATATTGCTTGACAATAAAAGCACGTATTCAATTCAAGATTAATTGTATGGTCTTTAAATCTTTTTATGAGATGACTACCTCCCCTGTTTCAGAAATGCTGAAACACTTGACAACCCTGTCCAGGTCACACTCAACTACTCAAATGAAGTTAGCTTACCCCTCTATTGGGCAACTTCATTCCAAATCCATTTATTAGAAGTCATATAGGTACCAAATAGTTAAGACCTGGTGTGGACTTCCGTTATTTATTAGATCTATGCCTTCAATCTCTATGTTTCATAAAGCTGTTAAAACATATCTTTTTTTTTTATTGTATGAGTCTTGGTAGACTGTCTTGTAATTGTGTTTGATCATGCATAGGTTTTATAAGTTATTGTAATTCTTAACATGATGTGCTAACTTCTTAACTTGTGATTCACCTTCAATCATGGTTGAAATAAGGCGCAATATAAATACCAGAATTAACTGGATTGGATTGGAGGTCTATCTTAATAATGATTTATTGACTTTTCCTCTAGGAATTTGTCCAAACCTTTTTGAAACCCAGAAACAAAAATAATATAGGCAGATAAAGACCATATGGCTTACCCAGTCTGCCCATCTATGCCATCTGTTCTTCCTATTGCTCCCTTAGAGATCCTATGTACTTGTCCCAAGCTCTCTTGAATTCATATACTGTTTTTGTACCCACCACTTCTACCGGGAGGCCATTCCACAAATTCACCACCCTTTCTGGGAAGAAATATTTCCTCAAGTTACTTCTGAGTCTATCCACTTTCACCTTCATCATATGGCCCCTCATTGCAGAGCTTCCTTTCAACTGAAAGAGACTCGCTTCCTGTGTATTTATGTCACTTGATTATGTAAACGTCTTTATCATATCTCCCCTCTCCTGCCTTTCTTCCAAAGTATACATATTGAGATTTTTAAAGCTGCCCCCATACATTTTATGATAAAAATATTGATCATTTTAGTAGTCATTCTCTGGACTGACTCCATCCTATTTATATCTTTTTGAAGGTGTGGTCTCCAGAATTATACACTATAATCTAAATGAGGTCTCATCAGAGTCTTATACAGGGGCACCATCACCTCCTTTTTCCTACCGGCCATTCCTCTCCATATGCAACCCAGCATCCTTCTAACTTTTGCCATCGCCTTTTCTACCTGTTTGGTCACCTTAAGATCATCATATATGATCCTATCCAAGTCACGCTCCTCTTTTGTGCACAAAAGTTCTTCACCCCTTAAACTGTACCCGTTCCCTCAGGTTTTTGCAGCCCAAATGCATAACCCTGCATTTTTTAGCATTGCAATTCTGGTTGCCGCATCTCAAAGAAAATATAGTGGAATTAGAAAAGATGCAGAGAAGGGCGACAAAAATGATAAAGGGGATGGGGTGACTTCCCTATGAGGAAAGGCTAAAGCGGCCGGGGCTCTTCAGCTTGGAGAAAAGACGGCTGAAGGGAGAAATAATAGAGGTCTGCCAAATTCTGGACCATTCCTCTAGCTTTGCGAAGTCCTTCCTCATGTCATACACACCATTAGGGATGTCTACCCTAGTGCAGATTTTGATATTATCCACAAAGAGACACACCTTACCAGACAACCCTTCAGTACTTTCATTTGCAAAAATGTTAAAAAGAACAGGCCCAAGAACTGAGCCTCGCAGCACAACACTGATAATATTTTTTTTCCTCAGAATTAACTCAATTTACCTCTACCCTATGTTGCCTTCCACTCAGCCAGCTTCTAACTCAGTCAGTCACTTGGGGACTTTCAGTTTATTAGTTGTCTATATGGAACTGTGTCAAAGGCTTTGCTTAAATCTAAATACATCACATCTAGCACTCTCCCTTGATCCACCTCTCTGGTCACTCAGTCAAAGAAATTAATCAGATTTGTCTGACAAGACCTGCACCTATTGAAACTATGCCTTGTAAACCATTGGATTCAAAACACTTTATTATTTTAAAAGCATTTCTATTAATTTACTTAACAGAGAAGTCAGACTTACCAGCCTGTAATTCCCAACCTCTTTCTTACTTCCACTTTTGTGGAGAGGGACCATATCTGCTCTTCTCCAATCCGCTGGGACATCTCCCAACTCTAGAGAAGCATTGAAAAGGTCAACCAGCAGAGCTGCTAGAACTTCCCTAAATTCCTTCAGTACCCTTGGATGTATGGCCCCATCACTTTGTCCACCTTAGTTTAGCCAGCTCTTTACAAACACAGTCCTATGAAAATCATTCAGGGACTACCACCCATCCATTCCTATATGTGTTTGTCTTCTGCAGTCCCGCTCCCAGTCCTTCAGCTGTGAACACAGAACAGAAATATTTGTTAATCCCAGAGTACTGATAGAATTAAAAAATAAACTTGCAGAACTATTGTTAGTAATATGTAATTTATCTTTAAAATCAACCATGGTACCAGAAGATTGGAGGGTGGCCAATGTAACGTCAATTTTTAAAAAAGGTTCCAGAAGTGATCTGGGAAATTATAGACCGGTGAGCCTGACATCAGTGCCAGGCAAAATGGTAGAGACTATTATAAAGAACAAAATTACTGAGCATATTCAAAAGAATTGATTAATGAGATAAAGCCAACATGGATTTAGTGAAGGGAAATCTTACCTCACCGATCTATTACATTTCTTTGAAGGGGTGAACAAATGTGGATAGAGGTGAGCCAGTTGATGTATAGTATGTCTGGATTTTCAAAAGGTATTTGACAAAGTACCTCATGAACGACTCCAGAGGAAATTGGAGAGTCATGAGCTAGGAGGTAGTGTTCTATTGTGGATTAAAAACTGTTTAAAAGAAAACAGAGAGTAGGGTTTTTCAGCCTAGGGGATACATTAAAAAAACACAGGAGCATATGGAGGTTCCCCTGCCATCCTCCCTTCTTTCCTATCCAGCTATAGTTCATGCAATATTTGCTTGGGCAGAGATCATGTGTAGCCACTAAAGACCCGACCCTACAACCAGGGTGGGCTTAGCAGGTTAAAGGGGAAGGGGTTATCATCCCTACTGACGGTGCCCTCTTGACCAGGGATCAGACCTTCTGGTTACAACAGGCAGCTCACTCAGGCCAGGGGTAACGATTGGGAGCCCAGAGTGTTACATGTACGGCTTTAAAGAGACACAAGTCCCAGGTGATCTGAAATCATTATCTGGCGACCTTTGTACTTTCTTATTATCAGCCTCATGGCAGCTATTTTTTGGCATGCAGCTTGCTTTATGTGACTCCTAAAATCTGGGGGAGACACTGGGGAGCTGTGGCAGAACCCCCCCCCCCCCCCCCCCAAAAAAAAAAAAATTAATAAAGCTACACCCAGTTTTCATATACGCAGCTTGTATGTGTGCATGAAAGCTATGAGTAGTACATGTTGAATGAGCATATGCAGAGAAGCCACGCTTAACAATTGCCTACCCTGCACATACGCAGCTTGGCCACTGCCTTTCCCCCTTCTGAGCTGCTTGCTGTTTATGTAAGCAGCTCATTTGCATCTGGTATTTTTTGAACATCACCCGCTATTTCCAGCTTGATAATTTTTACCGAGGTGTAAATAGCGTGAGGTGCTTTACAGGGACTTCTGTGCATCAGCTCCTCAGTACTGTAAAAAGACCTAAAGCCATGTTGAGACCAATGCAAACAGCCAAGAATATCCAAATAACCAGAAGTTGCCTAGCAGTTATAAATTCCAATAGTTTAGTCATCCACAGAATGTTTCACACCAGTCTATAGTCCTTAACTTCAGCCAAATCTGCATCCAGTGAGCTGGGTATGAGAATCAACACAATTTTACTCAAGTGAATAAGGTGGAAACACTCTGGAGTATCTTCATTAGGCTGGTTAACCAGAGGAGAATTTCTGATGGAGCCTTTTTCAGAAGATGAGAAGGATAGATAGAGCAATATGTTTGGGAGAGTTTAGTTTACAATATTTGCACAGCTGTTACTGAAATCTGAGCAAACATATCCCAAGTTCTGTCCCTTGGGATATTATCTGATTAGCGTTGCTTATCTAGGTCAGAAATCCAGAAAAAATATTGCCAGGTCAGTTGCTTCTGGTTGTAATTTATCTACTGTTGAGATAACGTGCTTTACAGATGTTAGATCTCTAGAAATCTTAAAGAGCATCTTAGAACAGTTTTTACTAGATGCTATCTTTTGACTTGCCACACACATTGCTAATTTATAAATATTCATTTGATTTTCCATATCCTGACTAAAAGGACTGCTTATCTCTGGAGGTGACTAGCATGGAATCTTGCTACTTTTGGGATTCTGCCAGGTACCTGTGACTGGATTGACCATGGTTAGAAACAGGATACTGGTTTACATAATAACACAGCAACATAGTAGATGACGGCAAAGAAAGACCTGCAAGGTCCATCCAGTCTGCCCAACAAGATAAACTCATATGTGCTACCTTTTCAGTTTACCTGACCTTGATTAGTATCTGCCATCCTCACGGCACAGACCATAGAGGTCTGCCAAGCACAAGCCCCGCCTCCCAACCACCAGCCATGCCCCCCCCCCCACCGGCTCTGCCACCCAATCTCCACTAAACTTCTGAGGATCCATTCCTTCTGAACAGGATTCCTTTATGTTTATCCCACGCATTTTTGAATTCCGTTACCGTTTTCATCTCCACCACATCCGGCGGGAGGACATTCCAAGCATCCACCACTCTCTCCGTGAAAAAGTACTTCCTGACATTTTTCTTGAGTCTGCCCCCCTTCGATCTCATTTCATGTCCTCTAGTTCTACCGCCTTTCCATCTCTGGAAAAGGTTCGTTTGCGGATTAATACCTTTCAAATATTTGAACGTCTGTATCATATCACCACCGATTCTCCTTTCCTCCAGGATATACATGTTCAGGTCAGCAAGTCTCTCCTTATACGTCTTGTAACGCAAATCCCATACCATTTTTGTAGCTTTTCTTTGTACTGCTTCAGTTCTTTTTACATTCTAAGCAAGATACGGCCTCCAAAACTGAACACAATACTACAGGTGAGGCCTCACCAGCGACTTATACAGGGGCATCAATCCTTCCTTTCTTCTGCTGGTCACACCTCTCTCTATACAGCCTAGGAACCTTCTATCTATGGCCACCGCCTTGTCACACTGTTTTGTCACCTTCAAATCCTCAGATACTATCACCCCAAGATCCCTCTCCCCATCCATACATATCAGACTCTCACCCCCTAATACGTACGTCTCCCGTGGATTTCTACTCCCTAAGTGCATCACTTTGCATTTCTTCGCATTGAATTTTAATTGCCAAACCTTAGACCATTCTTCTAGCTTCTGCAGATCCTTTTTCATGTTTTCCACTCCCTCCAGGGTGTCCACTCTGTTACAAATCTCAGTATCATCCGCAAAAAGGCAAACATTACCTTCTAACCCTTCGGCAATGTCACTCACAAATATATTGAACAGAATCGGCACCAGCACCGATCCCTGAGGCACTCCATTACTCACCTTTCCCTCATCCGAGTGAATTCCATTAACCACCACCCTCTGGCGTCTATCCGTCAACCAGTTCCTAATCCAGTTCACCACGTCAGGTCCTATCTTCAGCCTGTCCAGTTTATTTAAGAGCCTCCTGTGGGGAGCAGTGTCAAAAGCTTTGCTGAAATCTAAGTAGATTACGTCTTTAGCACATCCCTGATTCAATTCTCCAGTCACCCAGTCAAAGAATTCAATAAGATTCTTTTGGCACGATTTCTCTTTGGTAAAACCATGTTGTCTCGGATCTTGCAACTTATTGGCTTTCAGGAAATTCAGTATCCTTTCCTTCAGCATCGCTTCCATTACTTCTTCAATCACCAAAGTGAGGCTTACCGACCTGTAGTTTCCAGCTTCTTCCCTATCACCACTTTTATGAAGAGGGACCATATCTACCGTTCTTCAATCCCACGGAACCTCTCCCGTCTCCAAGGATTTATTAAACAAATCTTTAAGAGGACCCGCCAGAACCTCACTGAGCTCCCTCAATATCCTGAGGTGGATCCCGTCCTGTCTCATGGCTTTGTCCACCTTTAGGTTTCCTAGTTGTTCATACACACTCTCTTCCATGAACGGTGCTATATCCACTCCATTCTCATACGTACTTTTGCCAGTCAATCGCGGTCCTTCTCCAGGATTTTCTTCAGTGAAAACAGAACAAAAGTATCTATTTAGCAAATTTGCTTTTTCTTAATCATTATCTTCATAACGGTTCGCAGCATCTTTCAGTTTCACAATTCCCTTTTTAGTCATTTTCCATTCACTAATATACCTGAAGAAATTTTTGTCACTCCTCCTTACCTTTCTAGCCATTTGTTCTTCCGCTTGTGCTTTCGCCAGACATATCTCTCTCTCTTGGCTTCTTTCAGTTTCATCCGGTATTCCTATCCGTGTTCCTCTTCTTGAGTTTTTCTGTATTTCTGGAACGCCAACTCTTTAGCCTTTATTTTCTCAGCCACTTGCTTGGAGAACCATATAGATTTCCTTTTTCTCTTGCTTTTATTTACTCTCCTTACATAAAGGTTTGTGGCCCTATTTATAGTTTCTTTCAGCCTGGACCACTGCCCTTCCACTTCTCGTACGTCCTCCCAGCCCATCAGCTTCTTCTTCAGGTATTCCCCCATTTTACTAAAGTCAGCATGCTTGAAATCCAGCACTTTGAGCTTTGAGTGGCCGCCCTCCACTTCAGCTGTCATATCAAACCAAACCGTTTGATGGTCACTGCTGCCCAGGTGGGCACCCACTCGGACATTTGACACACTATCCCGTTTGTGAGCACCAGATCCAGCGTCACTCCCTCCCTCATGGGTTCCATCACCATTTGTCTGAGCAGAGCACTTTGGAAAGCATCTATGATCTCTCTACTTCTTTCTGATTCCGCAGATGGAACCTTCCAATCTACATTCGGCAGATTGAACTCTCCCAGCAACAGCACCTCTCTGTTCTTTGCCAACTTTTGAATATCCGTGATCAGATCTTTATCTAATTCCTCCAATTGTGTCGGAGGTCTGTGGACAGAGGTTCTATCATCTCATTTTAAGGTGATCCATATCGCTTCTTCCTTTCCCCAGGCCCCTGTCATTTCAGTCGCTGCGATATCATTTCTCACATACAGAGCTACTCCTCCACCTTTACGACCATCTCTATCCTTCCTAAATAGATTATAGCCTGGTATGTTTGCAACCATTGAGCCACGTCTCCATGATTGCAACAACATCCAAGTCTGCCTCCAACATCAGGGCTTGAAGGTCATGAACTTTATTGCTTAGACTGTGAGCATTTGTGGTCATCGCTTTCCATTTACATTTCCTGGTACCTGTTTCAACATTAGTGATTTGGGGGTGTCTTTTCTATTTTTCTACCTTCATATCTTTTTGTTCCACCTTCATTGCTTTTTCTTCCACCTCAGTTCTATTATCAGGAACATCACAGTGCTGTAATGGAGCAAAAGAATTCTGTAGGGGCAACACTTGGGAGGGCGGATGCTTCTGTGTCACATAACAAGTCTGCCTGAGCCTACTGTGAACCATGTATTCTTAGGGGGTTTTATCCTTTGAGGCAGTGGTAAGAATTTGGTATGATTCTGTGCAGTATGATTTTGTGCAGTTCTATAAGCTGTTTTAAGTGCATCCAATTCCTGCTTTACTTTACTGAGCTCCTGTATTAAACTAGCGAGCTGAAGACAGATAGGACAAGCCTTAAGTCTCCAGATGATTGGCCTTGAAACTAAAGCACCACAATTATTACAGAGAATAAAAGTCATCCTGACTGGTTGAAATGGGTATGAACAGGTGTACTATGATGGGGTTAACAGTCTGCAAGATTGCTTGTGTATGACTGAGGAGTAAAATTGTAACCTAGGGGTTAAAATAATCTTAACTGGGCTCCTCCAGAGGGAAAAGAAAAAAGAGTTCTATAGTGACATCACTCTGGAACTACAGCTGAGCAAGCTGAGACCTGGTTGCCTTGGCGACAGCTTGCTGGTCAGTTGAAAGTTGGGCAGAAACAGATGAAGAGAGTATATGTATTTTTGAGTGTGAGAGTGGCCAGAAGGAGTTGAGCTGTGGTGAGGAGTGGATGCGTGTGGTTGGAGCTGGTAAGGGTTGATTAGGAAAAGGGAATTTTACTCATTGATTGAATTTAGGAAGTGAGTGGGAGAGATAAGGGAGAGACGTGAGAGAGGCTGCAGCGCTGCAGGAGAAAGGTTGTGTTTTTGAGAGTGGGGGAAATGGTGTTAAAGTTATGTTGAAAGGTGTTGGGGTGAAAGTAAATGAATGGGAACTAGTTTAGGGGTGATTTGAAGGTGAGTGTGACTAAGTGATGTCACTGTGAGAGAGGGGCATGAAAATTATGAGAGTGTGCCTGGAGTGAGAGGGGAATAGAGTTGGGGATGAGTTTGGGAAAAGGGAGATAGTGGGTTTTAATGGAAAAAACAACTACAAATCCTGATTGTGAGCGGAATGTGGGGTTTATAGTGGCTGGGTGAGTAACTGAGGGATGGAATGTGGTATGAGAGACTGAATCTGTCCGGATTGCTGGTGAATTCAGTGCAGACGCTCTCTCTCTCTCTCCAGCTCTCTAGAATAGGGACTGTTCAGTAAGAAGTAGATTTGAAAGTATAGAAGTATTCCAATTAATTTTGTTTTTGTTAGCTATATGGCCCCAGTCTAATGTAACGTCCCTAAAGTCCCCCAATCCGGATTGGAAGAGAAAGGAAGTCAGGGTTTTGCTTCCCAATTTGGTTTAATTATTAGAGAGGTTTAGGAAGAAGAGAAGTACTGTACAGAGGAACCGAGAGAAACCGGTGGAGATCCCGGACCAGCATCGAAAGGGCCCCCACGCAAGAAAGACAAGTTGCAACACCCGCTCTCAATGGCAGAATTGTATTCAGCTAAGTGATTCTTTTTGGGTAGCCCCACAAGTTGATAAAGCCTGTGCTTACCTAATTGCTCTGAAAGCAAATATCAACTGAAACAAAGTGGATAAGGAAAAGAGAAAGCAGAAAACGAGACATACTTACCTGCAAGTTTGATCTGAGTATTGTGACTCCTGAAAAGGGGTTAACCTGCAAGACAAGAAGTTGAAACAAAGAATCAAACTCTTTATAGGAACACTGAAGCACAAAACAAATACCAAGTAGAAGTGAAGATATATGAGAGTGTAGAACACAGATAGAACACTTATCTGATAGAGGTTCAGGGATGAGTTTTGTCCTGTGGGGAGAAACACAAACAAAAGTAAATGAGGGTTTCTATAATTTGACTGTTTACAATATTATCCTGTGTATTGTTAGGGCCTAAGTGGAAACATGGTTGTTTAGTCACTGGTACAGACTTAAAAGCTTATAAGGTATAACTGTTAGTACTTGTTATATGAAGTTAAGTATCTTACTATTAAACGTTTTTCTATTCAACTGGAAAGAAATCTGGTGTGTCTCTTCCAGAATCAGGGAAAATCCCTACAATTAGTTTATTTTCCTCACCTATCCTTCGAGGGTAGGTGACGTGGTTAGTTTTTGTTGCTTGCTCTTCATTCCTGTGTGCTGGTTTCAGAGAAGTTGCCACGACTACTAACATCTGGCTTCCCGGAATCCTGCTCCTACATAACATCATCCACAGGCGTGAGTGGGCATAGCTACAAAATTAATGAGTTTTGGCTTGTCTATTTATGACTGGAAAACCCTGGGGTGGGTGGGATTGTAAGTCCCAGTGAGTCAGCCAAGCGCTGTATCAAAAAAGTTATCTAGGTATGACCAGAACTGATACAGTCTGATCAAAGAATTTCCAGTTGATTTAACTTTCAAATTCCACTAGACTATAACTAGGATTGGCAGAACCTTTCCAGAAAGTTAGAATGTTATAGGACCGGAAGCAGTTAGAAAAGTGTATCCTCTTTCATAGTTAGGCAGGAAAGGAAAGAGGGTAGATCTATGGGTATAGTTGATTAATAATGATTTTTGATTATCCTGCCACTATGGTACTGCCCACAGTGAGAGAAGTTTGATGAACAAGTTTAGGGAAGAGAAGGTAAAATGGTATCCTATGTGATATATAATGAGAATAGCAGCCAATGTATATGTTAACACAGGTCCTTTTTATCTAGAGCATTAAGCCGGTGATGGTGAGCAGAAGACTGGGGATTCCTGTGATAATGAAGGGTTTTCTTTTCAGAGACAGTTGTAATTAGGGTGGAGTTAATTTGTGATAAGTAATGTATTTAGGAAAGCTATTTAGGAAGTGTCAGCCTATTATCTACACAGCTGGTTGGGATAAGGGGAAGTCAAGGTTAAGAAATGTACAAAAAATGTCCAAACCCACAGCTCTGAGGTAGGGATAGCCAGAAATAAAGCCAGAAGAAGTCTTATCTGTGTAAGTTTCCTTCAGGCAGGAGACAATCATATACCATGGTTAGTTGCCCAGTTCTCTCAGCAGAAGTTTTATCCACACCTTAGCTTACAATTGTCTACAGAAAACCCAGGTGGGGAGGAGGAGAGCCCAGCACACTTTAAGGAAAAGATAAGAGATCTAATACTTTCTGGCAGTTTTTAAATTTAGTTCTCAGATTAACAGATATCAATAAACCAGTTTGAAACACAGCAATCAGATCACAATATTTGCAGACCAGATAAAACAGGGGTTTTTTTCCTTTTTTTTTTGACCCAGTAAGGCAACTCTTATGTTCTTATGACCAAACTTTTAAACCTGAACCAATGTGAAGTAAACAATGATGGAGAAATATGATCATGATGTTACAAATTTGTAAGCAGACATGACAGAGAATTTTCAATCATCAACCATTTACAAAGCTTTCAGTGCCACACTGGGCACTCCAGGAAATAAAGCTATAGAGTAATCAAGATGCAATAAAACTGAAAGCTGCAGAACTGTTCTAAACGTCAACAAAAGTTTTACTCTTCATAATAAATGAAGCTCAAAAAAGGTACATTCCATTACCTCTTTTGATGTGGTCTCATGGACAAGCAGGAATCAGCAGCCTAGTACTTAGAGTACCAGGGAAGCCAGGTTCTAATCCTGCTGCTGCTCCTTGTGAATTTGAGCAAGTCACTTAACTCTCAATTGTCTCATGTACAAACAGATTGTGAGCCCTCCAAGGACAGGGAAATATCTCTTGTACCTGAATATAACTCACCTTGCGCTATTACTGAAAAGAAGTAAGCTAAATCTAAATAAATAAATAAATACCCCTAAGGGTCACTATTCAGTGTAGTTTAAGGTGTAGGAGAGGCTCTTGCCCACTTAAATTCCCCTTAAAGCACAGGCCACTGATCTTTAGCAGCACTTAACTAGGCAGTACTGCTGAATATCAACTCTAATCTTTCATGCACAATCCAGGAAGGAGTCAGCAAGGAGTTAACAGTTATAAGGGCATGACACAAAAGGCAGTCCTAACTTTGGCCTCTTGGCTAGGTGAGTGCTAGCACTGAATATAGGCCACCACCACACAATTTCCAGGCTGCTGCCAATCCCACCCTTGCCAATCCCCCTCTAGAACCCTCTCTCCAATCCCTCAACCTCCCCCCAACTCTGATACACTCTCCCCAGCCCCTAGTTCAGCTACCCCCTCCCTGTTTCCCATCCCCCGATCGACCATCTACGCTCTCCCCCCCCCCCCCCCCCCAGCATCTAAAGTCCAGCCAATTTTCCTCTCCCAATTTTGGACCCCTTGCCACCCCCAGGACTTACCCAGAGGTGATCCCTGGCAGTCTAATGGGATAGGTTAGGAGTGGTCCCTCTCTGTTCTTGCCTGCTTGCTCCAGGATCAAAAATGGCAGCAATGACTCCTGGTAGTAGCCTTGTAGTACCACTGCTAGGAGTCAACCTTCCATATAAGGGCAATTTGCAAACAAGAAAGTCCCATACATTCAGTCAAATGTTGCAGGCTTCAAACAGGGCTCCAGCATCCTTCACCTCAGTCTCTTCACAGGGAGACTGAACTCCACTCATATTTCCTTCTTTTATAAGGCAGTAAACTCCTGCCTTATGCTCCACCCCACAACCCAATTAAAGGACCCTCCTGATTCAAGGTTTCTATTGGTAGGGCCAGAGGCCCTGCCTCTAACTGTCAGGTGACCTCCCTGTTCTAGTTCTTTTCCTGGGAATTAATTTTGTAGTTCACAGGGCCAGTGAGCTCTATTTTTCCCTTGCAAGACTGAAGCTGGTTCTTTGGTGTCGGTCCTCTCTTTCACCTTTTCCTTCTGGCCCTGAGTTTTCTTATGGGACGGAACATAAACATGGTCAATATTTATTAGGAAAGGAATAAAGAATACAACAATATGGGGGTAGATATCAAGTTATGTCATGGCCATAACACTGACTTTTTGCCCCTTAACACCTTTTAAAGGGCACTAAAGCACATTTTATTATCATAACTTGCATTTTTAAGTTACAGCTCATTACAATGTAAATACAATAACAAGGTTTGCAGTGAACATGGCAGGCCATTTAATTCCTGGAAAAATATTTTTCTGTGCTGGGAGAATCAGACTACAATACTGTGGCCCTATGCTCCTAGGACAGAAGAATAATGCTGTTTGCGAGGTTGATCATTTGTTACTTTATTGTACCATTGGAGTTCGTAATCTGTGGTAATGAGCTACCACAAGTTGGTGACTCCTTCTGTAAATTAAGGTGCATATTTCGTCTGTATTTCTCTGTGGTATGAAAACGCCTTGAGTATTGTGTGCAGTCACTGCATCTCAAAAAAGATATAGCAGGATTTAAAAAAGTACAGAGAAGGCAACCAAAATGATAAAGAGGATGGAACGACTCTCCTGTAATGAAAGGTTAAAGAGCTTAGCTTCAGTTTGGAGAGAAGATGGCTGAAGGGAGATATGACAGAAGTAAATAAAATTCTGAGTGGAGTAGATAAATGCAAATCTATTGTTTACCCTTTCAAAAAGACTAAGACTATGCTATGACGTTCAATAAGTAATACATTTAAAACAAATATAAAATATTTTTTCATTCAAAATATAATTAAGCTTGGGAAGTTGTTGCTGGAGGATGCGATAAAATCAGTTAGCATAGCTGAATTAAAAAATTTGGATAGGTTTCTGGAGAAAAAGTTGGTAAGACTGTTTTTAAGATAGACCCAAGGAAATCCACTCTTTATCCCTTAGTATTAGTAGAATGGAATCTAGCTACTTTTTGGGATGCTCTTAGGAACTTGTGACCTTTGGTCTGATTCAGTATGGCAATTCTTATGCTCTTACATATATGTAGAAGCATTCTAAAGGGTAGAGCTAGATTCTATATATGGTGCATGAAAAATCTACGTGGTAAAGAAATACGCACACCTAAATTTTATAGAATAGGCTTTAATTTCTGCACAATATATAGAATACGTCAAGTGCCTCTCCAGGTGACCAAATTTGGTCACATCCATTTAGGCCACATTTTACTTGGCATAAATCCCGACACCTAAATTAGGTGTAGAGTGGGTGTACTCTATAATAATAAGCATAAATTTTAGAAACGCCCATGGCCTGCCCATTACCCACCTATAACCATGCCCCTTTTCAACTATGCGCCTTGGAATTTACATGCATCACGTTACAGAATACATTTAGCGAGTTGTGTGCGTAAATCTCAATTAATGCCAGTTAGTGCTAATAATTGCTTGTTAACATCCAATTAACAGCGCTGATTAGCTAGTTAACCAATTACGTTATGCGTATTGTTATAAAATACTCTTCGGTTTCCATGCAGATTCTTAGGCACCATATATAGAATCTAGGGTATAAGGCTGAATTCAGTAAATGGTGCCAAAAGCACGCACCAGTAAACATTCACGCTCAGTCTTATTCTATAAAGGGCTCTCCAGGCTGAGAACTTTTTAAAGAATAGCATTTAAGCACATCTTCTGGTGCCCACGGACTCACACCAACTGAAACCTTGTGTAAATCCTGTCATGCAACTTGGGCATACAGCCCCCAAATTCTATAAAACTGAGTGTAACTCTTTCAAAGTCCCCTGACCTGCCCATGCCCCCTTTTGGGTTATGCGTGAGATAATTTGGGTGCACATCTTTATAAAATTGTAGACACCCAGATCTGCATGCAAATCCAAATTAGAACCAATTCATGTCAATGATTGATTATTAATGTCTCATTAACTAATTTATTTGCATGCATATCTCAGGATCTCTCTCAGTTTTATAAGCATGTATTTTTGTACAAAGAACACTGTTGTATGGACAATAAAGGCTTGTAAAATTACCTCCTTAGCATGCTAAAAAGAGAACAAACTATGAAGTACTTTACAGCAGTATAATATTAAAGCACCCAATGGTATGCTGTAAGCAGTATACTGTAGCTACACAATTCCTACCAGATTTGCAGTGCTATAGGGAACAGTTCTAATTATTGGTTTATATGAGTGAGTGTATCAAAAAAATATTAAAGTCCAGTGAATGATACAAGGCCTCTTCCTCTACAATTAAATTTCATTCCCAATCCTTTCTCTAGAAAGTCTCAGCTGTGGTTTTGTCAGCTACAATGACCCATGCAGTAGTATGGAGGGTGGATGACATACATCGATATCCTCATGTCTTGTACAAACACTGCTGGTTTATATTCCCTCAGGGTTGGTTTTCATTAAATTAATTTCCCAGGATACACAGCTACATCATTGTTTAAAAACATTACCCTGATTGTGCCTTCCAGAAAATGAATACACACATATATCTGCATGTACTGAGGTGTTGTATCAGTCAGAAATTGATCTGAGTATTTTCTTTTGCTTTAGTCAATGCACTATAAAGCAGCAGAAATCTTTTGGGGACAGAAAGATTTTAATCCTCAGAAGCATGTGGCCTGTGATATACCCAAATTTGTTTTGGCTCTTTGAAATGTAAATATTGCAAAGAAACCCTAACAATTGTTGTAAATAAAAGATACTCAGAGATGTTCAGCAAATGCAGAAAGGGTATTCAGAGTATCCAAGAGATCTCATAGTAATGCTTAACATTGCAGTCAGGCTCATATATTCATGAAATACATATTTTCCTTCTATTTACTTTAAATAACAGATGTAGCCCATAAATTCAGAAAGCCATTTGTCCAATGTGGCTAACAATTTAGAACCTGTAATGCCCCTTTACCTAGGTGCTTCTGGATTCGAGGTCTGACCTGCCTGGAGCCTCCTGAGAGCAGTCTCTGTCGCTCCCTTACTCTTTTGGTGCTATGTGCCTCCGCCTGGGGTAAAGAAGAGTTGGAGGGTGGGATTGCCTTCTTCTCCCCCTAGGATATAAAAGAAATACAAATTCCAAACAACAGTGGTGAAATAAACTGACAGGTTAAACGGTCTTGAGAGGCAATTGCATTCTTTCAGCTCCAATGATCACTCTATAGTCAGCAGCTTATCAAACTCAAACTGTTTATTCTTCAACTTCAAACTACTGGAGCATCCAACTGAATGAACTCTCCATCAACTGGTGCAATCTTTAAATAACTTGTCCTTCTGGTGTTCCCCAGGGGAACTCCTGTATTCTCCTCCCTGGGATATATTTACACGTGCTCTGAAGCTTCCTGTCCATGCCTATCCCAAGAACAGTGCTCCAAAAGCTGTGTTCTCCTTGGTATCTCAGGACTAGACCCCTATGGCCTGACCTCTCTCCAGGGTGGTCTTTGCATTGAATCCACCATGATCTTGGGATGGACAGTCCCTGGTTCCTATCCTATGCTCCCGGGCTGGGTCTCTCCTCTGCCCACCTGGAGCTCCTCTCCCCAGTTGCCGCTTTACTGAGCTGCAACTCTCTTTTTCAGCCAGTGGTTTCACTCCTTCTCATTGGGATTCCCCTTTACTTCTCCAGGTCAGTGGCAGGGGACCATCAGGCAACCAAAAACCCCACCCTAAAGGGCAAACTATCACTTTTGTCGTCTCAATAACTCCACCTCCCCTGTCACTGATATGCAGCAGGGCACTATTCTGCATCTTATTGCAAAGCTACTCCTCTTGGGCTGGGCTTCCTCCCACCCAGGAACCTCCCAGTCACTCCCCCCAGTGACTCTCAACAGGGACTTACTCTCAGTAATCCCCAACACACATGAAATACAAATATCATATACTGTCACAGATATAGCATAAATTAGTCAGAAAGGCCTGACTAGAAAGATATGCTTTAACTTTTTTTTGTGAAAAGACAACAACTTATGTTCCTGCTATAAATGCAGTGGCAGCGAGTTGCACAAACATGAGTCAGCTATTGAAAAGGTACAATTGCAGATTCCCGTTAACCAATCCTGACACACCCAAGGAACTGCACAGGCAAAAAAAAATCTTTTTGACATTTTAGAAAATTTCATGCTCATCAGATATTTGTGGTTTATTTCCCACATTCATTGTAGGGTGAAAGTTATCAAGCTTTGTTAGGGTTTAAGTTGTGTTACTTGCCCCTTAAAGGGCCCTAACGCAACTTGACAATTTACCACAGGACATTTATTTCACCGCAGGTTACATAATAAGTGACAGGGAAGAGAGTCTGGAGTCCTTAAGGTTCCTGTCACAGAGTCACAATCTCTTAACAGGAGGTTTGGTTAGGAACTGTTAAGGAGTTTATACTGCCCAATTGTGATGGTGTGCCCTGTAGAAGCCTAGAGTAGCAGTGATTGATGTCAGTAGAAATCCCTGCTATCCTTACCAATGTCACTTTAAAGGAACGGGAATGGGAGGAACTGGTGAGAACTCCAGCATCTCGGTTATTGACCGGGACACGGAGATCAAATCATGTGACTCTGACTTTAAAAAAGCTTCATTGTCTACCTGTTAAATTTCGATTGTTGTATAGAGTGTTGATTTTGATCCACTAATGGGTTTATGCTACAGCTCCGAAATATTTTCTAGATGTTTTGTTAATATACCAACCATGGCAGTTTTTACTTTCAGAAATCACTAAGCAACTGTGTTTCTTGTTGTCAGTTGGCTGGTACTGGTAATAAATCTTTTCTATTGCAGTGGTGACTTTATATAACCACTTACCAGGTTATTCGAGATTGTGTCCTGATAGGTTACAATTTAATAAACTTTTAAAAGCATATTTCTTTGTGAAATATTTTGGGAGTGACTGATCTCCAACTAGATATGGATTTTTTTCTCAGGTCAGCAGCACAGTGTTAGAGATTAAAATTTGTGATTTTGTCTTTTTGTGTTGTTATGTTTTATTGATTTTATGAATGCTATTATTGTAACCCGCCTTGGATTAAAAGCGGGATATAAACATGATGATAAATAAGTAAATAAATTATTGAGAAACACCTTATCTCCATGGATAATAAAGGGAAGGGCCCCATCCCAGAGAAAGGGGAGCAGAGAAGTTTATTCCCTGATGACTATTTATACTTCCCTTAGGTTAATAACAAGGGGAGGATTGCAAGGAAGCCCAAACCCAGAACTTGAGGATGTGATGAGGAGTCCTAGGAAATAAGACCTGCCATGGGAAGCCTGAGGGATAACAGGACTGGTTAATGACAGATGAGAAAGCTGGAATGTCAAGAAGTACTTAAGACTTTGACTTGTAGCATGTGAATATGTTGTATGAAAGAAGAATGCAGCCAAAAAAGGCAGGCCTGAATTATAAAGGCTACTGATATGAATTGGAAGTTGCAAGGACTGCAGACCAGGAAGAGGTTCCCTGGGGTTTTTGGTTTTGATTAATTTTTAACAGCTAGGGGCAGAGAATAGGATGGAATGTCATGTTGAGAACTGTCCTATCCATGGTGAGGAGGCTGTTTTAGGCTATGCTCAAGCCAAAAAAAGAAAGGAGCCAATCTTGGGTTTTGCATAGTGAAAAATAAAAACCCCAATTAAACTCAGCTGCCTGAAAGAGCAGTAATGGCTGAAGTGAACTAATTTGCATATTTCCTAGCTCCTACCAAAAAGGTAGAAGCTGATTTACCTACCGCACTGCATGCTGGGAAAGTTATTTTTGTGATAAGAAGTTGAAGAATAAAACTAATCCATGGATAAATTGCATGAGAAGATATGAATAGCTATTATTTTGGATTGTTATAATACACGGTGTACAATTGTCCATCTAATATCATCCATAGTATGTTGACATTGAATCCACTGACCTCCCAGTGGAGCTGATTTGTTACCAGTTATAATTCTACTTTTATGTCTGTCAATCATATTTTCACACATTGCCGGTCTGTCTATATTGGACATATGAAACCCCCTTCAAAGGTTTGCGTGGACGACAGAATGACAGTTGAGCATAGCTCACTGGCAGGCAGGAAAATGTTATATTACATTCTATTTCCTCAGACTGTTGCTGGGGGAAGGTTCACAGCCATATGCAAATGATTGTACTATGAAAAAGATTTAAACTATGATCACTTACACATGTAAAAGGATTGTAATGACTAACGGAAAAGGTCTAGAGTATATTTAAAGAAAGCAAGAGAAACAGAAGCATTATTTTTTTTGGGGGGTGATAAAATAAATGCCTCACCTTGACAGATAATGAGGGCAGCTGAAGTGGCTCTAGGGGATCTGTGTGTTTGGGGTGGGGGTGCAGTGATGGGTAAAAATAGGTGATAGGAAAAAGTGGGATTGGATTGGGCCAGTGGTTCCCAAACTTGATCTTGGAGACAACCCAGCCAGTCAGGTTTTCGGGATACCTACAATGAATATTCATGAGATAGATATGCAAGCAGTGGATGCAGTGCATGCAAATATTTTTATGAATATTCATTGAACAAAATTAATTCTTAGCAGTAAATCTGAAAAACTTCCCTTAATTGTAATATATACAAAAAACAAAATAGATCAGAGTGTATGTTTTCAAATACTGCATAAAAAAAAAACTCTCCCTACCCCTTTAATCTAAATGGATGGAAACTGTCAAAAAAATTGTTGTGATCTACTGGGTTTCTAAATAATGGGATTGTCAGGATGAATCTCTTCTCAGTGCTGCGCTCTGCAAAGTGAGACTCACTTCTTTCCCTCCTTTTCCAGACCGAGTATGAGATCACCTCTCCCCCGTCACTTTAGGTGAAGTAAGTTCTCAGAGGAACAAAAAAACAAAGTTCAACTAAATTCTTCATGTTCCTTTAATCAACTCAATTAATCAACTTCTCTCCCCGTTCACTTTAGGCAATGCTTCAAGACACAGTTCACTTCGGCCAGGCTTCAAAACCCAGTTCACCTTAGTCAGACTTCAAAACATAGTTCATTTTAACCAGGCTTCAAAACATAGTTCACTTTAGCCAAGCTTCCTAGATCCATCACCCTCAACTGTCAGCATTTACCTCCTGACATCCACCCACATGGATCTCTGTTTGCCACTGTTGTTTTCTCTTGTGTACTTCCAGCAGTCACTCTTCTTCCCCGGTGCCCTCTGCTGAAACCTCCATCTCCTCCTCTGATTTTTCTTCCCCCACTTGTTCTGATACATCCTACTCCATACCCTCATTCTCCACGTCTTCTCCCAGGTGTTCCACACTCTCTTCATCTGATTCCATTTCCCAATCAAGCTCCTCCCCTCCCTCCTCTTGAACCTGATGAGTTTTCTTGTCCTGACTCCTCCTGACTTGCAATGCCCTCTGGGACCTGTAGTTTCCCCGTTACAAATTCCTCCTGTCTTGCAATGCCCTCTGGGACCTGTAGTTTCCCTGTTCCTCACAGGGATATATATTTGATCTCTATGTTTATATATCCCTATATCCAAAAAATCCATAACATGTTGATGGTGAAATTCAGTAAATTTTCTAAAGGTCATGTCATTGAGACTACAATTCTGCTGGCAGAAGTTACTCAATCCGGATTGTGACTCCTAAGGCACTACGGCGCTGAAACACAGCTGTGTTGAGTCATATATTTGTTTGATGTTACTAATAAACTATTTTTAATCGCACGTCCGTCTCTGCATTTGGAAAGAGCCTACCTTCCCAACTCCTCCTCTGCTGTTCCATTGGACTTCTTTCATGGGGATCTAGTGCACCTCCACACCTCATGTGGTCTCTTCCTTGCGTCATTGAGACTACAATTCTGCTCGCAGAAGTTACTCAATCCGGATTGTGACTCCTGAAGAAGGCGCTACGGTGCCAAAACACAGCTGTGTTGAGTCATATATTTGTTTGATGTTACCAATAAACTATTTTTAATCGCACGTCCGTCTCTGCATTTGGAAAGAGCCTACCTTCCCAACTCCTTCTCTGCTGTTCCACTGAAGATTTTATGAAACATCAATACACTAAAGCACAAGAAGCACTTTAAAACACTATGGGCTCCTTTTACCAAGCTGCAGTAAAAGGGACCCTAGAGTGGTGTCAGCACATCGATTTGCCATGCACCTATGCTCCTTTTACCACAGTGAGAAAAAAGGCAGAAAAAAGGAAATGGCTTCCAGTAAATGGACAGCAGCTGCTTGAAGGAGAAATAGCAGAAAGATAGGAAAGTTCAAAAGAGAAACTGGATCAACATGATGGAAAAATAAAATGACCAGACAACAAAGGTAGAAAAGGCATTTTATTTTGAATCTTAACTGAAATATGATAGCTTGAGAAATGTGCATAGTGGATGTCACTTTAGTATGTTCAGTAGAAAAAGACATATATTTGTATTTTTATTTCTCCACTGTTGCAGTATGGTATCCGGCTTGGTAAAATGGGGTTCTGGCCGTCTTAAAAGGAAATCTTCAGCTGAAAGTGCTTGGGGATCCTCATGAGCTAAAGTGTTTCTGTTTCTATTTTGAGTTGGGAGGTGCTGGGAGAGAGGTGGAGAATAGGGGGAGGAAGGGGGCGGGGCAGAGAGAAAAATTTGTGCCCACCCACCCTGGGCTCAGGCCCACCCAAAATTGTCTCTCTGCTACGCCACTGTGATAAGGGCCCCTGGGCTAACCCACAGTTATTGGGCTGCACACAGCACTGCCCAATTTCCACCAGGTAAGCCCCCAGGGCTAAAATAAAACAATTTCCATTCATGCCAGAAAAGGCATTTCTGGATTGGTGCGCACCAACACCATGGTAGCTCTACCGTAGCAATATAAAAGGACCCCTATATTATCTTCTATCACTGAGCTCTCTCTCACTTTGTAGTTTATTTTTATTATATTCGTACCCCACGCTTTCCCACTCATGGCAGGCTCAATGCGGCAGGCAACGGAGGGTTAAGTGACTTGCCCAGAGTCACAAGGAGCTGCCTGTGCTGGGAATTGAACTCAGTTCCCCAGGACCAAAGTCCACCACCCTAACCACTAGGCCACTCCTCCACACACCTGTATATAATGTTAATTTAACTCCCAATAGTAACCACCACTCTATTTTGTGAAAAAAAAATTTGAGTTTTTATTATCCACTTATGATATTTGTCTGTTTTTCACAATTTCAATTTACCATCACCATATCCATTTATCCTTCAACAATCATACTATAACCACTCCTTCCACACCACATTCATACTTCTCATCCAACTAATACATTTAATACAAAAAAGATACCAAATCGTGCATGATTGACGATATACATCAAACACTATACTTAACTTCTTTCTAACAGTTTTTTATACAATAAAGTATTCCAATGTATAAGTTCTTTAATACCACCAATAATTCTGTGCCAGTGTGATGCTATAAACTCCAATATAGATCCTCTGTTAATCATACCCTTACTGCTCTTGTCCATATGATCTCTTATAATCCGCTGGACTTCAATGATAGAGCAATGTGGCTTTCAGATATACAGTTCCACCTGGCTGTCACACATGATAATCACTGCAAATTAGTTCTTATCTTTCCTTAGATTCGTCAATCTGTTGCAACTTAGGTATCCAAATCTCTCCACCAACTTTCCTGGTATTCCCAAACTTTTAGTTGGTCACAACTTTTAGTTGATCACCATCCTCTTCCAGTACCGTCAAACCCAAACGCACTCAGCGCATTTCACCCGAAGGCGTCATCAGGGGTTTAATCGTTGTACTTGATTTAAATTATCAAAATGTTTTTGGCTGCTCCTGCAGGACCTGCCCCTTTCCAGAGTCTTAGAGAAATGGTGCTGCTGCTGTTTTACAGCCTAGTGGTTAGTGTAGTGGACTGTAAACCAAGGGATACAGGTTCAAATCCCCTTTTCTTTTCTTTTTTTTTGTAAATGTGATCCCTCCAGGAATAGAAAAATACCAACTAAACCTGAATATACACCAAGTCAATAGCCTTCAGGCATGCAGGTGTCCTAGTAGATGATGATGGCAGAGAAAGACCTGTACGGTCCATCCAGTCTGCCCAACAAGATAAACTCATATGTGCTATTTTATGTGTACACCTGACTTTGATTTGTATCTGCCATTTTTAGGGCACAGACCGTAGAAGTCTGCCCAGCACTAGCCCCACCTCCCAACCACTAGCCCCGCCTCCCCAGGCTCTGCCACCCAATCTCCGCTAAGCTTCTGAGGATCCATTCCTTCTGAACAGGATTCCTTTATGTTTATCCCACACATTTTTGAATTCCGTTACCGATTTCATCTCCACCACCTCCCGTGGGAGGGCATTCCAAGCATCCACCACTCTCTCTGTGAAAAAATACTTTCTGACATTTTTCTTGAGTCTGCCCACCTTCAATCTCATTTCATGTCCTAATTTCTGAATCATATCGCTCCTGCAAGTGCATAAAAAATGGCCGCATTTTAATGCAGGAGCGATATGATTCAGAAATTAGGACCTCTTCCCTGAGGAAGACATCGAAACTTGGCCATGTTGGCAGAGGTTCTCCTGTGATTTACAAATTGTGCTGTTTCTAAAAGATAAGTGCTGCTTTTATATCTCTATAAGCAGTTATAGTAGTTCAAGCTATGATAAGTTTTTTACAAAATGAGTATGAAAAAGTCAAAAACGGGCTAAAAAAATTTACAATCTTAAATAATATAATTGGGTTGATCAATGAGGATTTGCGCCTCAACCATAATGTTGAGTGAACATTGAAAAAATATGTTCATGTGGTGAGAGCACATTATATGATCCCCATTATATGTAAGCAATGCATCAAGGTGATTATTGAATTAAGTGAGCTTATTTACAAGTTTATGAAAGATTGATTGAGAGTTCATGGAACTTTAAACAGATTGTTTAGAAAAAATATATGTAGATGTTTGGGACAATATATATTTGGGTTTATTATAAAGTCCCCACACACCAAAACATGTTTTTGGTCTACTAAATTGAATTATCCTTTGAAAGGGCAATTTTCACACTGTCTAAATTGCTTTGAAGTTCATTAGCTCTTTGAGCAGGGACTGTCTCTCTTTGTTAAATTGTACAGCGCTGCGTAACCCTAGTAGTGCTCTAGAAATGTTAAGTAGTAGTAGTAGTAGTAGTATGGGTACTTTTTCCTACAATTCTTTTTTTTAATCAATTCCAAAGGGAATGTATGTTCTTAAAGAAATTGTACTTGCAGGCATTTGCATCTCCTATCTCTGTGGATACTTTTGCCAGCTAAAACAAGATATATAATTTTGGAAATCTAACACTGTATGCATCCTCTCATGGTGGAACAACATATACACTTGCTGTGGAACAATGTGTGCCTTTATTTGCAAGAGGGTTGGCAATTTTATTGAAACTCCATAAGGTAGGGGCAAATGCAATGATGTTTGATTAGTTCAACTCTTGTTAGATTGGTCACAACACGTGTGTGGGAGAAACCAAGCTTCTACATGCAAACTGTTGAAAGTAGGACTTTGCACTTTCTGCATTGCTTTAAATATCTGCTTTAGGGCTTTGTGTGATGTTATAAAGAGGCACGATGTTTTATCAAGTTTAAATTGATGATGCCAGGCTTTATTAGCCTTTTCAGGTTTCAACATGGATGACTGATTGAGGGCAGTGAAGTCCTGCCATTACCCTTAATAAGACAGGTGTATTGTTGGTCAATAGGCAGAGTGTGGAACTCAGCTACAGTTGAATGAATTTGTAATCCCTTTGAAGTTAGAGGTTTGCTGTCTGGGTTTAGAATTGGACCTGTATTTGACATTATGGTCCCTTAGAAAAAAGTAATCAAGAAGACTGCCAATTCGAGTCCAAGATGTATACAAATCATGAGGGCATAAAATAAGGAAAAATTAAGAAAAGCATTCCATGGAGGCATATACAGACTACACAACAGACCACATCAGTGAAACAGAACAAACCAATAAAGATCAAAAACAATTGATTCTCTGAAACAATTTTATCAATGAGAACCATGATCAGTTGAAACCTCTATATCCAATCATACATTACAAGGAAATGTCAAAAAGATTGAAGCCCCCTAAATTTCTTGTTTTTTTTTTCCTGAGTGGCCTTGACCACATCAGGAAAAACCCAAATCTTCAACAAGTTTATCTCAATATCTCAATAGGCTATTCAGAAGCCTAAGGCCACTAGAAGTTGTGATAGTTCAGTCTAGTTTTATTTAATATACCTCCTTTCATAAAATTAAAACAGTGTACAAGTAAAATCAATTTAAAAAACATATAGGTTTGCCAACCATATAGAAAAAAAAACAGCAAAGACCTTAGGAGAAAAGGTGAGCTAGCAACAGAGAGCACATGAACTGGGCACTCAGTCAACCGGTAACTGGGGTAGGGTCTATGAGAAGGCTTCGGTAAATAGATGAGTTTTAAGGGCAATTTTTTAAATGCTACTATGATCATTATGAAGGGTGAAAGGCAGGGAATTTCAAAAAGAAGGACTCAGTGAGAAAAATGCAGTGTCATGTAGACTGGAGTCTAATATATGATTCAAATTCAATTTAAATCGATTCTTGTATACTGCTAATATTCCCTTTTCAGGTTTCAGTGTGGTTTACATTCTAGGTGAGACAAAAACAAATAGTGTTAGTGTGAGGTATGAGAAACAATAGAGACCATTGGATTAATGAATGAGACTAAAGGGAAATGGAAAGGGACTTATATATTGCCTTTCTGTGTTTTTTCCAACTACATTCAAAACAGTTTACGTATTATATACAGGTACTTATTTGTACCTGGGACAATGGAGGGTTAAGTGCAGGGGTGTGCTGGTAAATTTTTAACAACGGGCTCTCTCTCCGGGCATAGCCGGCCCTGAAATTTGGGGGGGGGGGAATACATGCCTCTCTCTCCCCTCCCTTGTGCGGGCACGCTAGGCATACCTTTGCCGAGCCCTACTAGCCAATAAATGGACTGCCACCATTTTCTGCTGCTTGTTTCTGGCTCTGAGCAGCATGATGGAATCTTCTTGCGCTTGCATGAAAAGTCCCAGCCTGATGCTCAGAGTCAGAAACAAGGAGCAGGGGGCAGCAGCAGTCTATTTACTTGGCTGGTGGGGTCAGCATCACTGCCAGCAAAGTACAAGAGAATTCAGGAGGAGGCCCAAGCCCACATTTTGGGAGTCAGTTGTTAAAGTAGCCATGGGGAGGCCTACTTTAACAACCGGCTCCCAAAATTCTTAAAAACTTAACAAACGGCTCTCGCGAGCCCGTGAGAGCCCGCTCCAGCACACCACTGGTTAAGTGACTTGCCCAGAGTCACAAGGAGATGCAGTGGGAATTGAACCCAGTTCCCCAGGATCAGAGTCCGCCACTCCTCCACTCTGAACATTAAGGAAAGGAAAATGGATGATTTTATTTATTTATTTATTTATTTATTGCATTTGTATCCCACATTTTCCCACCTATTTGCAGGCTCAATGTGGCTTACATCGTACCGGAGGTGTGTGTGTGCAGTCTCCAGTGTTTACAAATACAGAGAATACACACTGGGTCAAATAGGAGGTAGAAGTCATGATGGATTGTTTTGAAGTAGTCTTTAGGAAGAGAGAGGTTTTTAGCCTCTTCCTGAACTTGAGTTAGCTGTTTTCTGTTCTGATGGGAATAGGTAGAGAGTTCCTTATTTTGGCTCCAAGAATGGGGAATAGAGAAATGAAAAATCTTCTGATTTCTAATTGTCTTTTGGAACAGTGATACCATCGGTTGTTGTTTCAGTCTGTTAGACTGGATCAGACAAAGAGATGCAATCTTAGTCAGCAGTTCAGAGGTGAAGCCCTGTAGAATTTGAAAAACTAAACAAGAAGCTTTAAACCTGAGTCTTTCTGCTACGGGAAGCCGGTTCAGTTGTTTAGATGAGTTGAAACATAGTATATCTATTCAATCTGTATAACGGACTAGCAGCTGTGTTCTGTATGATTTGCTTTTTTTTTCTGATATTGACACTTAATACCAAGAAATAGAACCTTACAGAAATCTAAGTGAGGTAGGACTAACATTTGGACTAGTAGTGTGAAGGCTTTTTTGTCAAAGAATGATCTGACTAGACGTAGCTGTCTCATTTTGAAAAGTGTTTTCTTCCATAGCTGGTTAATATGGGAAGCAAAGTTGAGCGAAGAGTCGAGTAAGACCCCTAGTACTCTGGTTTCAGATTCAACTGTAAAGATTTGACCATTGGTCAAGGATATTGAAGATGGGACCTCAACTCCCTGATTTCGGAACCACAGGACCTTGGTTTTTTAAGCAATTTATTTATTAGTCAGGGCCCAGGTGCTGACAGCAGTCATACCATTTACTACAGACTGAGTTGGATCTATGTTTGATGCTGTCACTGGTAAGAGAAGCAGGATGTCATCCGCATAGGATAATAGTACTTCATTAAGTCTCAGGCAAGGGATGACATAAAGAGGTTGAACAGGATAGGTGAGAGGGGAGATCCCTGCAGGTTAGGAGACCAGAAATTGGAAAGTTGGTTGTTTTGCTTGACAGAATAACTTCAATTTAAAAGAAATTTGCTGAACCATTTGAACACAGTCTGTTATTCCTATCTGATCCAGGCATTCAAATAGCAATGTGTCAGACCCGTGAGTCTTTGTGTCAAGTAGAACACTGTTGCTTCCTGGAGAAGAGGAGGACCCAGGTCCTGACTCGGAGGTCGGACAAGCCTGAGTCTTCACCTGCAATGACCGCCGTTCCCCGGAGGTTGAGGCCCCAGGTGCAGGTGGCCAACAGGACTTAGAGAACAGGCACAGAGGGTAGTCAGGGTATGCACTGGGTCAATAGGCAGGCAGCAGGCACAGAGAGTAGACAGGATACAAGCTGGGTCAAATAGATAGGCAGCAGGCACAGAGAGAAGTCAGGATACACGCTGGGTCAAATAGGCAGGCAGCAGACACAGAGAGAAGTCAGGGTGCACGCTGGGTCAAATAAGCAGGCAGCAGGCCCAGAGAGTAGTCAGGATACAGACAGAGGTCAACAACGAGGAAGCAAACAGAAAGCAAACAGTGCAAACAAACACCTACCGGAATAGAAGCCGAAGCCTGGAGCCCAAGAAAAGATCAGCTGATAAAGTGCTGGCGTCTGACGTCAGGAGGAGCCTAGCAGAGAGAGAGGGAGCTGCCATAGGGAGAGAGAAGGAGGAGGGAACAAACAGGAGCCAGTAGGAGAGGAGCAAAGGGAAGGGAGCACTCTGACAGGCCATGCAGGACAAAAGGGGAAGGAGCCGCAGAAACAGACCACCAATCCCTGGCGGAATAGGGAGGTGGAACAGAAACTCCAGGAAGGAGTTATGCGCCAGGCAAACATGCAGCGCATCGTGGCACGGAGGTGCCAAACCGGCAAAAGGCAGCACCGCCCAAGGGCTGGAAGCGTGCGCTGCACTGGTCATGGTGGCACTGCAATGGCGCCCTGCACCGCTCGCAGACGCCATTGAGGTAGGGGACGTGGCACAATGTAACATCAACCACATCAAATGCTGCCAATATATCGAATTGGAGAAGAATTACTTGCGCATATTTTCAATGCATTTAGACTTTCAGAGTTCCATAGGTTACTATGGAACTTTGTAAGTCTAAGTACTTTTAAAATGAGCCCCTATCTAGCTTATTTTCGAAAGAGAAGAGCGCCCATCTTTCGACACAAATCAGGAGATGGGTGTCCTTCTCTCAGGGTCACCCAAATCGGCATAATCGAAAGCCAATTTTGGATGTACTCAACTGCTTTCCGTCGCGGGGACGACTAAAGTTCCCGGGGGCGTGTCGGCAGTGTACTGAAGGCGGGATGGGGCGTGGTTAAGAGATGGACATCCTTGACCGATAATGGAAAAAAGATGGGCGTCCCTTATGAGCATTTGAATGACTTTACTTGGTCCCTTTTTTTCACGACCAAGCCTCAATAAGGTGCCCGAACTGACCAGATGTCCACAGGAGGGAATCGGAGATGCCCTCCCCTTACTCCCCCAGTGGTCACCAGCCCCCGCCTACCCAAAATAAAATATTAAAAAACATTTTTTTCCAGCCTCCATGCCAGACTCAAATGTCATACCCAGCTCCATGACAGCAGTATGCAGGTCCCTGGAGCAGTTTTTAGTGGGTGCAGTGCACTTCAGGCAGGCGGACCCAGGCCCATCCCCCCTACCTGTTACACTTGTGGTGGTAAATGTGAGCCCTCCAAAACCCACCATAAACCCACTATACCCACATGTAGGTGCCCCCCTCACCCCTTAGGGCTATGGTATTGGTGTACAGTTGTGGGGAGTGGGTTTGGGGGGATTTGGGGGACTCAGCACACAAGGTAAGGGAGCTATGCAGCTGGGAGCAATTTGTGAAGTCCACTGCAGTGCCCCCTAGGGTGCCCGGTTGGTGTCCTGGCATGTGAGGGGGGCCAGTGCACTACGAATGCTGGCTCCTCCCATGACCAAATGCCTTGGATTTGGTCATTTTTGAGATGGGCGTCCTTGGTTTCCATTATCGCCGAAAACCGGGAACGACCATCTCTAAGGTCCACGATCTCAACATTTTGGTCGACCATCTCTAAGGTCGACCTAAATGAAGAGATTTGGGCATCCCCAACCGTATTATTGAAACAAAATATGGATGTCCATCTTGTTTCGATAATACAGGTTTCCCCAGCCCTTTTTCTTCAGAATGTCCTTAGAGATGGATGCTCTTAGAGATGGTCGTCCCCGTTCGATTATGCCCCTCCATGTCACCTTTGCATAGATGTTGTTTCACATATGTAGTTAGAACTAGCAGCAATGTTTCTGTACTATGTGACGATCTGAAGCCAAATTGTGGCCAATGTAAAATAGAAAAAGTTTCCAGGTATAAAGACAGATGTTTACTAATGTAGGTTTCTAATACTTTAGTAAAAAGGGATATGCTTGATGCTGGATGGTAGTTTGCAGGCGATGTTACGTCTAGCCCAGATCCCTTCAGCAGTGGAGTGAGAACACTTTTGCCCATGTCAGGAGGAAAAGAGCCAGTTTTTAATAGCTCATTGAGGTTATCGAGTAGCCAGTTTACTGCTTCCATAGGGATGGATCTGAGTAGGTATTTTTGGGTATTGATCCAGGGAGCAGTTGGCTAGGGAGCATTTCAACAGTATTGATCTTACATCCTCAACTGTTAGTGGTTGAAAAGATTCCCAGTTTTGGTCAGTTTTGAGTCCTTGGGTTGTAGGATCTATGGCAATTAAGGTAAAATCTCATGCAGTAATCAGGCAGTAATGACCTATGACGGTGCGTGTCCGATACGCACGTCCAAAAATAAAAATTATTTTTTGGCTGCGCATAATTACTGCAAGAGCCACGTGGTAGCCATGCGGTAACTCCATGCGGTAACTCATTGGGCGCACATAGATGCTTACACGGCTCAGGCTCCGCTCATTCTGCCTCGCCTCACCCTATGCTTGGAACAACCTTCCTGAGCCCTTACACCAAGCCCCCTCCCTGCCCATCTTCAAGTCTTTGCTTAAAACCCACCTCTTCAATGCTGCATTCGGCACCTAACTCTTACCATTCACTAAATCCAGACTGCCCCAATTTGACCGCCCCTATTGGACTGTCCGTTCACTTGTCTCTTAGATTGTAAGCTCCTTGAGCAGGGATCATCCCTCTATGTTAAATTGTACAGCGCTGCGTAACCCTAGTAGCGCTTTAGAAATGTTAAGTAGTAGTTAGTAAAAGGGCCCCTAAAAGAATAATAAATACAAAATTTTAAAAATTAAAAAATGAGCATTAACCTTAATGAATATTGTAATGGGCATGATTAAAAAAAGAGAAGCAAACAGTATTTGCAAGTAGCAGCTCTTGAACACATAAAAACAGCATGAATGCTGATCAGCAGTTCTCTCTCTCTCTCTCTCTCTCTCTCTCTCTCTCTCTCTCTCTCAATATGGCTAAGCAGGTTCTGCCATCTTGATTTAGGCTGGTGCCTTATTTACTCTAAGCTAAGGTTAAATGTTATAGAGCACTTGTACAATTAAAATTTGTTAATTCATCATAAAAACTTAAATAAATAAAAATCTGTGCTTTACCTAGCTATAGGGATGATACTCAATGGTGCCTGCATCATTTTCCAAGTGTAGATTTAAGTCTCCTAGGAAAATAATCCTTGAAAATTGTGACATTGCAGAGGACATAATCTCTTCAAGTAGAGGTTATGATCTTAGACCAAGCTCCCGGAGGACAGTAAATGAGGATTAGGGTGATTTGATTTGCCTCTTTTGAATCATTGCAGAATTTGCACAGCATGTATCCCAGTTCAGGGAAAACCCCAGAACTAGCTAAAGACATGTGGAAAAAACTCTTAAGAGCAAGTCTGCCTCCTTTTTTACTCTGTCTTGGAGAATGAAGAATACCAACCACAGCATTTAATAATCCACATATTTTCAGGACCACAATCCGGATAGGTGTCAGCTCTGAATATATGTGGACAGTACTTGCTGCCAACCGCTATACAGATATTTATTTATTTTTTAAATTTGTATACCACCTACCTCCTAGGTCCTCCTAGGTGGTTTCCAAGTCAAAATACATAATAAAAATACTAAAATCACAAACAGCACACCCAGTGGTGTGCTGGAGCAGGCTCTCACAGGCTCTCGAGAGCCGTTTGTTAAGTTTTTAAGAATTTTGGGAGCCGGTTCTCCATAGCTACTTTAACAAATGGATCCCAAAATGTGGGCTTGGGCCCCTCCTGAATTCTCTTTTACTTTGCTGGTGAGAGAGAGCCCCCTGTTAACAATTTACCAGCACACCCCTGCCTATATCCACAATCTAATATAATAATTTGCTCCTCCAACATTCCAATGTGTCTCACTGGGATCGTAACCACCTGCTGACATCACTCCTCCAACGTTCTCTTCCAACATTTCAATGTGTCTCACTGGGATTGTAACCACCTGCTGACGTCACTCCTCCAACATTCTCCGTCCCCCCTCCCTCCCAGTTCCATGGGACCCAGGAATTGGGAGGGAGGGACGGAGGGACAGAGGGAGGGGGACACTGGAACTCGGAGGGGGGAGGGAGGGGGCCTGGAAATCGGAGGGAGGTGGAGGGGGTAGGGGAGAGATGCTGCACATGGATGGATGGAGGGGGCAGGGCACAGAGGACGTTGCCTGCATATGGATGAATGCAGGGGAGAGAGCATAATGCAGGGGATGGAGGGGACCCTGAAACTCAGAGGGAGGCAGGGAGGGGACCCTGAAACTCGGAGGGAGGCAGGGAGGGGACGACCCTGGAACTCGGAAGCAGGGAGGGGGGACAACAACCCTGGAACTTGGAGGGAAGGAGGGAGGGGGCGACGACCCTGGAACTCGGAGGGAGGGAGGGAGGGGGGGCCCTGGCACACACTCTCATGCTCACACACACACCCTCTCTCTCACAGACACACTCGCACCCAGTCTCACTCTCTCTCTCTGTCACACACACACACTCACACATTCTCTCTCTCTCTCTCTCTCTCTCTCTCTCTCTCACACACACACAGTCACTCTCACACACACTCTCTAACATAGGCGGTCGGTGGCCCAACTGTTTGGGGAGGCTAAAGGGGGCGGGGTTAGGGGTGGGGCCAGGGGTGGAGCTTATCCAGAATTGTCTGATAACACACAGAAAAAAAATAAAAATAAAAGTCACAATTAATACCTTTTATTAAATTTAGATATTAGATATGTTACATATGTCAAAGAATAAAGTGGTTGCTCAAAGCATATACTAACCACAATCGCTCAACTGCAAAACACTATGCACAACTTTGTGCAAAAACACACTCAGAACCTTACTGTACCATAAATATTACACTGGGCAGAACCTAATACACCAATATACCACCCATATGGAAAATGCAGACCGTCAACAATATGAAACAAGGGATCATATCATCACAATTCTTATGTAGAGCCACAAAACACCCTAATTCATGTTTAATGTGGGATAAAATGCCATAAATAAGTAAATAAATATAAACTTCCTAACCCCTGACCCAAATTAACTTTCTACTTCCTGCGACACAGCGAAATATGGACCGTACTAGACTTCTATCACCACCCCCTCTTTATTTCTTTGTTGCTTTATACTTATGTTTCTTACATGCTATTACTATACTATGTATTTGTATTATTGAACCGGAGCCTACTTCTTCGGTATTGTGTAAGCCACATTCAGCCTGCAACTAAGTGGGAAAATGTGGGATATAAATGTGTTAAATAAAAATAAAGTTTTAAGAATATACAGTCAAAGTTTCAAATATGAGATATTAAACGTTCAACAGAGTTTTGAGCAATTTGCAAAGCTTTCAGTAACATAGCAGATGATGGCAGATAAAGACCTGTATGATCCATGCAATCTGCCCAACAAGATAAACTCATAGCATAAGGTGCATATCACATATGCATACTCAATCTTCAGGATATAGACAGAAGGCCAACAAGCAATACACTGCAGTAGTCACAATGTGGAAGAACAACAAAACTGTAAAATTCTACAAAAATTCTCAAAAGACAGTATTCTGCAAAGCAGACATAGCTTTAAAAAAAAAAAAACAGTTTTAATAGTATGTTTTTAAACGACCTTGGAAACACAGAGAAATCAATCAGAACACCAAGGTACTGAATTTCAAAAAAGAATCAGTACTGAACATTCTTCTAGCAAAAAAAAAAACAAACAAACTAGAAAAACAAGTCAGATTTAGTTCGTGACAGAAAAAGAACCTGGGTTTTTTTGGTTTTTTTTAGCAACATTAAGTTAAAACCTATCAGCAGCCATCCATTGAATTCCCAATTTTGCTCTGCTATGCACACCATCCTTTTCCTGAACAAAAAGTTGCATATTATAAACATCAGACAATATGATCCCAGGTACCTGCCTGTGATGTGTGAATGTCTTATCTCAAGTTAGCTATGGAGGAGCACCTGAGCCCTTCACACTACGATCCAGAGATAAGAACTAGTCACACGCGTCCTGGACTCTCCCAACTGCCCAGCAGCACCCGAAATGTTCACACGCTCTCGGGGACCGTCACCCCCCCCCCCCCCCCCCCCCCCCCCCCGCGATCTGTCATCTCTCCCCGATCCAGCAGCACGTCTCCCCCTCCCCCATCAATCCTACCTTCCAGCTCTCTCTCTCCTGAGGTGGGTTCCCCCCGCCACTGACGCCATCCACCACTCTCCTTCTCCATGCAGCATGGGAGCGAGCAGCGAGGAGGCTGACTGACTGGCTGCCTGAGGGCGAGGGGGCGAGGCACAGGACCGCGGAGCGCCAGTGAGAGCCCCGAGCGGGCGGAACTACTGTAATCAGCTGATCGCGTCGTAGGTGAGTCTGTCCGAGCCCCGTCGCGTGTCAGTGTCATCGCGGGGGTTGTGCCACGTGAAACTAGTGACGTCATCAGGCGCTGCCTCCGATCGTTCGGCTTGGGGAGGCTTAGCCTCCCCAAGCCTCTTATACCGGGCGCCTATGCTCTCTAAAACATACACGCTCTGAGGAAAACCTTGCTAGTGCCCGTTTCATTTGTGTCAGAAACGGGCCTTTTTTACTAGTTTAAAATAAATCAATACTACTCTTTTTCTATCCAAATCCAAACATAATCATTCAACATAAAAAAGCTGTTTCAAATATTCAACTGCTACCCATATAGTAAAAAGATTTAACATAAGACATCATTTATCTGGCCTAACTTACACCTCTATTTATTAAGCCACACTAGCAGCTGCTGTATGCTAATGCCAACATAGCCCATTCACTTTGAATTGGCTGTATCGGCATTGCCATGCGACAGCTGCTAGCATAGCTTAGTAAACAAGTGGGGTTATACCACTTGGCAATATAGAAAGTGGCTGAATATTGCCACACTCTATATAGTTGTTCAAAATGCCCTCTCTCCTCCTTTGCTCTACCTGCCATTATGGGGGTGTGAAGAAACAGTGTGTTTTAAGCCTGTAAAATGTATTAGATATTTTCCTGCATTAATTATGTCCTGAAGCGTATTTCTCCTATTTGGCCAGCAGGTGGTATTCCTATGCTTTAAAGCTGTTACAGAGAAATAAGTGTTCTTTTCTTTAGTTTTAGCACACAAACAGGAAGCAAGAAGCAGTATATTTTTGAAATTTTCGTGTTCTGGGCTCTGAATGGCCCGGGAGCTCATATTCATTTGGAATATACTGACTTTTGCTCCAGTTTTAGCCAGGAAGAAGAGAGAGAGACAGATCTCTTTGCTAAGGCTCTGTAAACAGTTACATTTGATAACTTGTGAGAAGCTAATGCCCTGATCCTCCCAGGTACTTTTTAGAAAGTAAACAAATGTTTATACTTGGTGCACCAATGGGGGTTTGTGCTAGTATTCTACAATGGAATTAGCGCACCTTGATGCATTATAGAACTGGTGCTCCCCATGCTGCATTGAGGAACCAAAATGGAGGAGCCACTTTATAGAATACTCATTCCTAAATTTATAGAATACTCATTCCTAAATTATAGGTGCATATTTTACCTATGCACACACTTTCCTTTATAGAATAAGTGCTCTCTGAGTGTCTATATTTAGACACACATTACTCCCTATATGGACAGTTGTTAGGCTTCTCAAGGCAGAAACTGGATTTGTGAGCCCTTGGACCACTGCTGAGGAGCAGCAGTGGCAGGCAAAACCACCCCCAAACCAGAGACAAGGCAGAACAGGACTAGAACCCCGGACTAGAGTTGCAGCTGAGGCAAACAAGCTGGAACAGGCAGAGCAGGAACAACTAGACTTCACCTGTGCTTGACCACCGTTCCCCAGGAGTTGAGCCCCTGGGTGCAGGCGGCCGGCAGGACTTACAGGACAGGGCAGGAACTGGATACCAACAGGATACACACAGGGTCTAGAATACACAAGGGAGGCTAGGCAGAATACTAGACTAGGACTCTCAGACAAACAATACCACACTAGGTAGAAAGCAGACAGGCTCAAGAACAAGGACTGAAAGCTACCAAGCAGCCACTAAGAAAGAAACACAGACAACCAAGAACTAGACAAGGAATACAGACCAGAAACAAGACTAGGAACTAAGCAAATAAAACCAAAGCTAAACTACACACAGACTAACTAGAACCAGACAAGGAACTCAGACTAGAAACTGGACTAGGCAGAAGTGCACAGAGCATACCAACATACCAGGGACCTTAGACGATGCAAAGGCAAACACAGAAGTGTCCAGGTGGTTAATAAAGCCCATCAGCAGCTGAAGTTCAGATGCAGGAATCACAAGGCAGCTACGGGTGCTGTTCAGGCACAAACAAGAAAAGCAAGTCTGGCAGCCCGGAAGATCCGGATCCGACTGGGCTGAAGTCTGGAATGTGTGACAGTCCATAGCAGCCACTGGTTCTGGCCACCAGAGGGCGAGGTGAGCACAGACAAGGAAACAGTCACCATCGTGACAACAGTGCCAGAGCAGTTAGAGGGAATTATTTTGTAGCACTATTCAATAAAGCCAATGAAAATCTACAGATAAGAGGACTTATTTGTATGGCGGCAGCCACTAGAGAGAAGTCTTTTTGAATATCTAGCCCTACATATATGATTATCTACTTTGTGTTAGTATATAAAAACTAGCCACCATTTCACATCATAGAATAAAACATATATTTAATTTCATTGTTGGTTCCATTGATGATCTCATCAATTGTTACGCTCCTTCAAGCAAGAAGACATCTGCATTTGTTTATTGAATTTTGTAATACTGCTATTGTGAAACTCAGGAAGCTTGCTTTGCTTTCACCTCTAATGCAGGCAGTTGCCAGAACACAGACCATGTCAGGTCAAATAAAAGCTGCTTCCTCTTACAATAGACTCTGCTTGGTTTCCATCTGTGGCCTACTACACTGTTTTTTTGTTTGTGTTGCTGATTCCCTCTGGTCTGCTCTTAGTTCCAGGACATTTGTCAGTCTTTACTATGAGGTTGCTCACTTCTAGTCCAAGAAGGCTTATGAAGCATTGACAGTTTGGTTGATTGCATTTTAAAATATAAATGTTGTAATTCACTGTGGCAGCTGCACTGGAGGACTAAGCAACTAATCTTGTTGAGAGCTAAAAGACTGATTTCTCAGCTTCTCACAAAATATCAATTTTCAACATCATTTCAATATCACCATTTTACTCAATTAAAATTTTGGATTACTTCCATGACTTCATTAAACTCTAGCATATGTGTATGTGTGTGTGTGTGTGTGTGTGTGTGTGTGTGTGTGTGCAGCAAAACTGGGATGGTAAACGCTCTCTTTCTCTGGATGGTCGGTCAGCAGCAGCAGGTGGTCCCAGTCGTCCAGCAGGTAAGTTATCTCCAGCCGGGCAAGAGCATGCAAGTAGGTGATGCCACAGATTAATGAGCCTTCATCATGTGGTTGACTTGGGCTAGCTAATAGCCGCTCTTGTGTGAACTGCCCGAGATAACAGCCAGCTAGTTATTATGCTTATGGAAGACCTTCTTATACCCTTTCCTCTGGTTTGTTGCCATGCTGTCTAGAATAAAAAAAAGTCTGATAGTTTCCAGTGTTGTATCTTTGGGGGATCAAACAACTGATTTCTTCTAACCATGAAGTTCCCCAGCTCTGTAAACAGGGTTGTTGAAAGTAACTTTGCCTTGCTCAAGCCTTGGTGTGTCAGCAATGTGCCTGAGGTCTGTGAACAAACCTCTGCTTAGGAACTGACACAGGCCTAAGTCTATTACAAGAAAGTCAGGTTCATAATGCTACATAGTGCCTAAGCAGGGCCTGCTTTGTCTCTTCATCCCTCCTTTTTCAAGGACCTCAACTGGAAAAGGAGCCAAGGGGCTTGAAACACTAGCTAATGGACAATTGTGTATGTGTTCTCACCCACCATGACATAAGTCAGTAGTATAAGCATTCTACAATTAATACAACATAGTATAGATCTAGTGATACAGTGATTAATTAATCTTAGCAATACAAATAATTATAAAAGCATATGAAATGGTATTATGGTTTGTTGTAGGGTTGCAAGGTAATGAAATGACCTCTATCAATTTCCATGAGCAAACAAGTGATGTAAAAACATTAATGACTGTCCATAGAATCCAAATGGCTTACCAGTTCATTGGAAAAGCAAAGTCACTTATAACAAACTCAGGGCTTCTTTTATCAAACCACGCTAGCAGCTCCCGGTACGGTAATGCTGACAAAGCCCATTCACTTTGAATGGACTCTGTTGGAATTGCCACGCAGGAATCACTAGCGTGGCTTGGTAAAAGAGGCTCTCAGTGATGAAATGATGTCAGCAAGGGTGAAGGAAATGTTGGACCCAGCCAGGATCTTTAAGACTTCCAACATGGTGACAGGCCAGCCACCCTTTGGATGTAGAACACAGTTCATCAAAGTACAGGCCAGATGCATGAAGCAGAACTTATAACGCTTGCAACAATTGGTAATAACAACAAACAAATGCTACCAAAAAATACATAAATAAATAAAATATAATGAAATTAAGTTGCTGAAATGTCCATGCACAATACAAGTAATATCCATAATGATAGCTGCAAGAATGTGTCAGCTGTGATCAGTCTCTGATTGTGCAGTGAAAGAAAAATACATTGGATAAAACAAACTCCACTCAGTGTATATTTAACAGTGGAATATAACACATGGACAATACAATGAAGCAGTAAAGTGCAAAATCATACCATAAATGAAAACAAATGTCAGTGATAACCAAACATAATACAGGTGATTTACGACATGACAAAGATAAAACCACACAGTGTATAGAAAACCTGTGTTCTCATTTTGACACTTTGGTGTGGGTAGCATTATTATTATTATTTATCACATTTGTACCCCACATTATCCCACCTTTTTGCAGGCTCAATGTGGCTTACAGAGTAAGGTTATGATAGAGTCAAGACATAATTTAAATACAGTTGATTATAAGCTGAGGTAGAAGAGGATTTAGATGGGTGGATGTTGGGTAGGTTGTGTGAGAAGTGTTTTAGGTGTGTTTTGGTGGATTGGGGGATGATTTGAATCATGTTAATAAGGCAGCCTCATTGGATTACGGCTTTATAAAACTTTATACAGAACCTCTTCCACAAGCATAATAGCTAGATGGCTGTTATCTTGGGCAGTTCACATGAGCGCTGCTATCAGCTGGCCTGAGTCAGTCATATGATAAAGGCTCATCACCTGCTTGCATGCCCTTGTCCAGTTGGGGAGAATTTACACTTAATCATCTCTCTGACCTCATATGCAACTTTCTTTAAATTAGTCCCCTTATTTTCCAACTCCTCTTACTCTCTTACGAATCTTATGTTCCATCTTTGCTTATACCCTAAGCTGTTTATTAAAATGTTCTATTATATGTGGTGTTGATATTGTAAGTAGTATACTACACGCCATACTTTGTATTGTTATTTGAATATTTTTATTGCTGTAATTGTCTATTGCTTATGATTGATTTATTCTTACTGTACACTGCCTTAAGTTGTACAGTTGTGGGAAGTGGGGTTTGGGGGGCTCAGCACACAAGGTAAGAGAGCTATGCACCTGGGAGCAATTTCTGAAGTCCACTACAGTGCCCCCTAGGGTGCCCAGTTGGTGTCCTGGCATGTCAGGGGGACCAGTGTACTATGAATGTTGGCTGCTCCCACAACCAAATGGCTTGGATTTGGTCATCTCTGAGATGGGCATCCTCGGTTTCCATTATCGCCGAAAATCGGGGACGACCATCTCTAAGGACGGCCATCTCTAAGGTCGACCTAAATGTTGAGATTTGGGTGTCCCATCTTGTTTCGATAATATGGGTTTCCCTGCTCCTTCGCTGGGAAGTCCTCAGGAAAACCTGGGCGCCCCGTTCGATTATGCCCCGCCACGTATGCAAATGTATCTATACTTGTAGCTACCTAAACATTATGGTTCTATCCAAGCTTGAAACAGTCTTACAAACTAATTGTGTTTCACTTTATTTGTACACTGATGTATTATGTCAGCCAAAATGAAAGTGAGAAAAGAGAACAAAGTGAAGTCATGTTTTTTACTTTCCTTTTTTCTCTCATTGCCATGGCAAAAGATAGACAACATCTCCTCCAGGATGAAAGGTGAAGGAATGCAAAAACATTGTCTGACTATAGCCAGACAATTTGAGTGCCATTTACAGAATTGAGTCCTATGTGCATAAATGTTTAGAGTAGTGGCATTTATAGGCTTATGTATGCACATATATAGGTGCTACCCTATAAATACCTGCTTAACTTACATAATGTATATTCACAAGGTGGGTGACATTCCGCCTTATTTTCGAAAGAGAAAAACGCCCATATTTCGACCCAAATCGGGAGATGGGCTTCTTTCTCCCGTGGGCGCCCAAATCGGTATAATCGAAAGCCGATTTTGGGCGTCTTTAACTGCAATCTGTCACGAAAACAGCCAAAGTTGACAGGGGCATGTCGGAGGCGTGGTGAAGGCGGGACTGGGGTGTGTTTATCGGCCAAGGAGAGATGGGCGTCCTCGGCCGATAATCGAAAAAAGAAAGGCGTTTTTAGCGCGAATTTGGGTCACTTTTTTTGGACCCTTTTTTTTCCACAAACAAGTCCCAAAAAAGTACCCTAAATGACCAGATGACCACCCCTGACTCCCCCAGTGGTCACTAACCCCCTCCCACCCAAAAAAAAAACAACTTTAAAAACTTTTTTTTCCAGCCTGTATGCCAGCCTCAAATGTCATACCCAGCTCCATCACAGCATTATGCAGCAGTTGTTAGTGGGCGCAGTGGACTTCAGCCAGGTGGACCCAGGCCCATCCCCCCCTACCTGTTACACTTGTGGTGGTAAAAGGGAGCCCTCCAAACCACCCCCAAAACCCACTGTACCCACATCTAGGTGCCCCCCCTTCAGCCATAAGTGCTATGGTAATAGTGTAGAGTTGTGGGCAGTGTGTTTCGGGGGCTCAGCACCCAAGGGAAGGGAGCTATGGACTTCAGAGGTAGTTAACTGGGTTTTTTTTAATTGTTACAAGTGCCCCCTAGGGTGCCCGGTTGGTGTCCTGGCATGTGAGGGGGACCAGTGCACTACGAATCCTGGCCCCTCCCATGACCCAATGCCTTGGATTTGTTTGTTTTTGAGCTGGGCGCCTTCGGTTTCCATTATCGCTGAAAAACAATACCGCCCAGCTCAAATCTGCACAAATCCGATGCATTTGGCTGGCACAAACCGTATTATCGGAAAAAAGATGGACGCCCATTTTTTTTCCAAAATATGGTTTGCCCCGCCCCTTCACGTACCCTTTCTCAGAGATAGACGCCCATGGAGATGGGCGTTCGCGTTCGATTATGCCCCTCATTGTGGGTAGAGCTTGGGTGGAACATGGGTCGATCTCTAACTTACATGCATAGTTTACAGATTACTGTAAATTCTGTGTGTTTCTGCAGAACTCAAGACGCTTGCCTCATGCTTATGGATGAGATAAGTGTTTGCACCTAAATGTTAACTGTGTAGTTAACCGTGTGTATACTTGGTTAGGCTAGTATTCTATACAGCAGGGGACACACCAGGCCAGTCTGGGTTTCATGATATCCATAATAAATATGTATAAGTTACTTATAACTTGAATTCCAAAGATACTTTATTAAATATCTCAAATACACATAAAATACCCTTCCCCCAATATTAACCATGCACTCTTCACATTCATTCCAATCCAAAAATAATACAATCTACTGACAATCCCTCTGTTGCTGGAATTTCGCTATCAAAATACTACAAGTATGTTATCTAGTGGTTTATCCTTTATACCAACTCAATATTGTAATCCTTTCACTATGAGACAACATCTACATAATCTTTTTAGGAAATCAAGATGAAAAATGTTTTTAAAAAAATCAGACAGATATAGAGGCTTCTAGGCTTTCTCAAACCTTCTCTCAGGAATATCATTTGCCTTCCACATGGATCCCTCTGGGACCCATAGATGCTATTATAAATACCTTTCAATAATGGGTGTTCAGGGATGTGGAAAAATTAGAACAACAGAGATTATATATACAAGGATATTTTTCAAAAGATTGGCCGAAAGACATAAAAGATTTACAAATGGATGACACTATAGTGATATCCCATGATGATGAGGGAGGCAGTATAGTGATTCAAGATAGGGTGCAATATTTAAGAGATACAGAAAAACAATTAGGAGACAGATCCTACAAAAAAATTTCAAAAAGAAGTTCATACTCTATTACAGAAAGCAAGGTATTATTAATAGTAAAGAACATAAATATCTTAATAGACAATTTCTGGCTGTACCTAAACTGTATTTCATACCTAAGAGTCATAAAAATGTCAATGAACCCCCTAGACACCCTATTGTTAATGAGAGAAGATCATTATTGGAGCCCTTATCTCAATTTCTAGATTATCATTTGTGTTCTGATGTGGTTAACATTTCCTCGTATGTAAAGGATTCCACTTATTTATTACAAATTTTGCAACAGATTAGCATTAAGAAGACTCATACAGTAACTTTGGTTACACTTGATGTGAATGCATTCCTGAGAAAGCAGCATTAATGATGATAGAATGGATATTAAATACTATGGAAGAATCATGCCCATCAATTGAGTTTTTGAACAAGGTAGCAGAACTAGGTATTATTAAGAACTACTTTACCTTTGAACAAAAATATTTTCTTCAAACTCAATGGGTAGCGATGGGGGGCCATGGTGGCCTTTACAATAGCTTACCTATATATGGCACAATATGAACAATCTTATGTGTACAGTAGTAAATATCAACCATACATTTTAGGATGGAAATATCACATAGATGATTTGCTCTTGATATGGAGAGGAGATGCAGAGATGCTGAAGGAGTTTCTTCAGCATCTTAATAAGTGTGATCAAAATATAACATCTAACAGCGCAGATAAGAGGATCTGGAGGGTAGCTTTATTACTAAAGCTTACCATAAACCAATGGATCGAAATACACTTCTGCACTATAAAAGTTACCATCCTAGTCCATTGAAAAATAGTATACCGGTAGGCCAATTTTTGCACATAAGGCATTTATATTCTAAAAAGGAAGATTTTCATAGTCAGGCTCAGGAAATGAGCAATAGATTTAAACATAGAAGCATAGGAGCCATCTTTTCAAAATTATTGAGGGTGCTAAACCCAACAGAAATTACCTCTCACTGGACACAGACAAGGAGTTTGTTCAATATTGGGGGTGTCCCACAGCACCCACAGAGCTGGCTTCTATGCATAGAGGGTATCCACGGTCAGTGATTCATAAAGCGATGAAGAGGGCATATAACGCACACAGCTCTTGGTTGATTCATCCTCAAGAAAAAGTAAAGAATGGCCAGCTGGTAGTCCCCAGATGCCTACTCCAGGACCGGCTGGTGGACCTCGGCTACCTCTTCCTCAGCCAGCTAATGGTTCCCGGCTCTCTCTTCCTCGGCCGACTGGTAGTCCCCAGTTGCTTCCTCCTCAACCGGTTGGTCTCTAGCTGGAGGGTGTCCTGGGTGTGGAAACAGTTGGGAGGTCAGATGACGACATCCTACATAACTTGCATTGTGGTGCAGCTGGCTGATGGGGGGCAGGACATGAGCAGGTGGCAACAATTAGATAACAGAGCAGGACTGTGGGTTCAATACCCAAAGTGGGTGTTTGTCATAACAGTTTTATTTGCCCTGCTGTTGTGGCTGCATTGTGTTAAGTAGGTTGTCTAGTGGACCACACCAAGCCCTTGGTTATTGGTGGATGGTTGTGGGCTGGGTGCAACATATGTGGGGTTTGTAGGCTTAATCTAAGGAGGGTAGCTGCATCTTAAGTTCTGGATTCAGAACAGAGGTGTTTTAGTAGTGCTCTGGTTGTGGTACTTACGTTTGGCACAAAAGGGCCTCCATCATTAATCAAATGAGCACTGGTTTCTTTTGACGTATGCACCAATACTAGCATCAGAGAGATTCCACTTCATGGTATACTCCAAATCTCCAGCAACACATAAGCTGGTACAGACGGGGTTCAGATGACAACCCTTCTTGCCTTCCCTAACATTATTGTGTTTACGTACCAATTGTACAATCCTCATCACATAGGCTGTGACAGAGAGCAGCAGGCAGATGGGGGGTGTAGGGCCCTGGGGGAGGCATAACATGGGCAAAGGTGTATGTCAGCTGAGGTGGCCATGGGAGCGAATATTGCATGTTGGCCTTTCTGTGCAGTATGTGCCAGGATGTAGGGATAGGCAGTGGGGTAAACTTTAGGAAGCTGTTGCCACCAGTCCAAGCACTATTAAGCCAGGGGCCAGGATAAGGGGGGGGAGGGGTGTAGGTTTATGCAGTCCCTCATAGGTTATGGACTTGGGATATTGCATACATTTAGATTTCAGCAATGCCTTTTTTTCCTCTCCATTCTTTATTTCTCTGATATCACATTTTTACTGATGTCACTTGATTTGTACTGAATGGAAGATAGTCACTTAAAGTTATCCCAGACACTCCTTCATTTAAAATATTCATCAGGTATTATGACAGTATAATGATTCATTTATCAAAATTTATCAAACGGGGATCTTCAGATTGTCAACTGCTTCCACCATCCGGGAACTATGCCTCAGTATTTTAGTGGTGTTGCTTACATCGTCATTGATCAACCCGTGATTTTCTATTTTTCTACAAATTTTTTTTTCTTTTTTACATTGTCATTACAACTTCTCATTTACTTTAAATTCAATATGCTTCAGGATTCAATACCAACCAATTCATGATGACTTTTTATAGAAATTAACTTTTGTGCTATTATTTAGCTTTTAAATGTATTTCAGCAACGCTTTTCCTCCCAACTCAAACCTCCGCCGACATGGCCAGGGTTCGATATTCTTCTTCAGGGAAGAGGCATGCTGGGGAGAAGAATATATTGTCATTTAACTGAAATAACCTATCGAGCATATCGCTACCTAAAAACACAAAACATTGTGATCCTACCGTCACTGTGTATGTTCCTACATACAAAGAGAAAAAATGGCTGCAGCGTCTTAGTCAGCCACTCTGATTTAAATAGGTCACAGCTGATCGTAAATCTCCCATCCTGATTGGGCTGCTTGATCCTTGACAATCTGAAGATCCCCATTTGATAAATTATGATAAATGAATCATTATACTATGATAATACCTGATGAATATTTTAAATGAAGGAGTGTCTGGGATAACTTTAAGTGTGTATTTTGAATTAGTCCCCACACCAGAAATATAAAGGTCTATAACATTAGATTGAATGGAAGATAGTGTCACACACTGCATTGTTGAGACTGCAATAACATGAATGGTGTATAGTACATGAATAGTGTTGTGCTTCAGGGCAGCAATGCTGGACACTTACCTTGCTAGGATGTCTCTTATTTGTCTCCATCTTAGGGGCAGATGGTGGTAATATTTGAACGGTACCTTAGGCACAGGAGCACCAGCATCTGTGTCTCCTGGATAGAGAAATGGGCTCTCTCTTGAGAGATGTGTTTACTTTGTGTGGGTCATTCTTCAATGTGCAGAGTTTTCTATAGACATGGTGCACATCTACACACTACCGCAATAACATCTCGCTGATGTTTTCAGTTGAACGTTTTACGTTGTATTTTTGAGCAGCAGAGGTGTTTTCCACCTCTCTTGCAGGATGCTTTTCTTGTAGATGTTAATTTAGGATATTTTCAATTTTCTATAACCGTTCATGTATTTGTTTGATAATACTCCTTTTATTTTGGGCATTTTAAGATGAACATTATATCGAAAATGCCCCTCCACATAACTTTGTAAGTCGAAGTGCATTGAAAATATGCCTCTTAGTCTCTCTGCTATGGCCTTGTCCTCCTTGAGTGCCCTTTTATCCTTCCATTATCTAGCTGTCAGCTGATTCTTTTACTTTATTTTGTGATTTTGTCTTTAAGGAAAGCAGGGATTAATAGGGAGTGGAGTTCAGACATAAAAAATGGAGTGAATGGAAACTGAATTATCTAAAATGTCATGCCAGTTATAAAATCTATGTGAATGCTGTGACAAAGCTTAGAAATATGAACCGAGGTCTTTTGAAATATCTATTGACCTATCACCTGAAATTTGGAACAACAGAAAAAAATGATTCTATGGAGCAAATCAACTGCCAATGAGAAACAGGTCTTTATTAATAATACCCTGCTAGCTCTAAAGCCAAAGTCATCCATTTTATCTATGCAGGGAATCTATGATCAATTATGGGGGAATTATCAATGAGGGCTACCGCTAAGATGTGTTATTATACTGTTAACCCTAGTTATTAGTAACTAGGTCTCATTGCATATAATGGGATCTGTGGTAAAATAGCACCAGTTAGTGTAAAACTAACACATCTTAACGGCAGCCCACACTGATAACTACATTCTTAGAGAAATATGCAAAAATTCCACACAGCTGGAGAAGTAAAAATAACATTTCAATTCATTGAATGCAAAAGTAGCATTCTTAATTCTGAAGTATTCAATGCAATCCAGCAATCAGCTTTCCACACACTCATAGTTCATGAAGATAGAGATAGTTCTGTTTCCAAAATGTTCATTTTGTGCATTAAATTTAGGAAAGCTGGGGATCCTATACATGTCACTGTGTGCTACAATTATTAGGTTAGTAGCTTGTGACAGTGGTGCAATTTTTTCAGCAATTAATGATGAGAATGATGATGGTTACATCAGGGTGATGGATACATCAGATGCTGCATCAAGTGATGCTTGAAAGACGTGGAGGGGCATAATCGAAAGGGGCGCCCAAGTTTTCCTGAGGACATCCTCGCAGGACGTCCTCGCGAAGGGGCAAGGAAACCTGTATTATCAAAACAAGATGGGCATCCATCTTTCATTTCGATAATACGGTCAGAGATGCCAAAATCACGAAATTTAGGTTGACCTTAGAGATGGTCGTCCTTGGAGATGGTTGTCCCTATTTTTGGCGATAATGGAAACCAATCTCGGCCATCTCAGAAACGACCAAATCCAAGCCATTTGGTCATGGAAGGAGCCAGCATTCATACTGCTCTTGTCTCCCTCAGATGCCAAGACACCAACTGGGCACCCTAGGGGGCACTGTAGTGGACTTCAGAAATTGCTCCCAGGTGCATAGCTCCCTTACCTTGTGTGCTGAGCCCCTCAACCCCTCCAAAAACCCACTTCTCACAACTGTACACCACTACCATAGCCCTTATGGGTGAAGGGGGGCACCTACATGTGGGTACAGTGGGTTTGTGGTGGGTTTTAAAGGGCTCACATTTACCACCACAAGTGTAACAGGTGGGGGGGATGGGCCTGGGTCCTCCTGCCTAAAGTGCACTGCATACTGCTGTCATGGAGCTGGGTATGATATTTGAGGCTGGCATAGAGGCTGGAAAAAATATTTAAAAAAAAAATTTTTTGAGGGTGGGAGGGGATTAGTGACCACTGGGAGAGTAAGGGGAGGTCAGCCCCGATTCCCTCCGGTGGTCATCTGGTCATTTAGGGCACATTTTTGTGGCTTGGTCGTAATAAAAATAGGAGCAGGTAAAGTCGTCCAAGTGTTTGTCAGGGACGCCCTTCTTTTTTCCATTATCGGTCGAGGACACCCATGTTTTAGGCACGCCCCAGTCCTGCCTTCGCTACACCTCCAACACGCCCCTTTAAACTTTGGTCGTCCCCACGACGGAAAGCAGTTGAGGACGCCTAATATCGGCTTATGCCGATTTGGTCGACCCTGTGAGAAGGACACCCATCTTGCAATTTGTGTCGAAAGATGGGCGCCCTTCTCTTTCGAAAATAAGCCTGATAATGGTGTAGCAGCAGTTTGGGGGGGTCAATCTATTTCTTATCTGACAGAACAACACTGTGAGGATTTAGGCAATGATGATAACTGAAAACAAATTCCATCTATGAGGAATATTGAAATGCTTATATACACCATATATACAATTTTTTTTCAGATCTAGTGTGAGAAAGATGATTTTCCTGAAATTGCTAAAGCACCTGAATGCATAGCTATTTCATTAAAACTTTCAAGGAAGTCAGATGGCTATCTAGGCATTTTGTTGTGTTTTGTCAAGAACTATGACATATAGGGGTCCTTTTGCTAAGCTGCATAAGCGCCTACGCGCACCAAATGCATGGCAATTCCGAGTTACTGCCCGGCTACCACATGGCCTGTGTGGTAATTTCATTTTTTACACACGCCAGAAAATATTTTTATTTTCTGGCGTGCGGGCAGTAATCAGCATTTTACGCACATAGACCATTACCGCATGAGACCTTACCGCCAGGCCAATAGCTGGCGGTAAGGTCTCAGACCCAAAATAGACGCGTGACAATTTTCATTTTGCCGCACGTCCATTTTAAAGGTGCATTGAAAAATGATTCTGCGAGCACCCAAAACATGTGTCTACACTACCGAGAGGCCATTTTTCAGCGCACCTTAGTAAAAGGGCCCCTTCAGTAGGTATAATACTGCAAAGAACAAGATCAATGATCCAATGCATATATACTGTCTTTACAAACTGCAGAAAGCAGAATATTGTGTAGAATGTTATCCTTATTGATATTCTAAGTGATCTAACAGAATTCTACAACTGTTCCTTAAATTTCACTAAAGGCAGGTCTTGTCAGACAAATCTAATTAATTTCTTTGCCTGGGTGACCAGAGAGTTGGATCACAGGAGAGCACTAGTTGTGATGTATTAGATTTTGCAAAGATTTGACTTTGTTCTGCATAGATGACTAATAAATTGAGTGTCCTCACTATTGGCCCTAAAGTGACAGACTGGGTTAGGAACTGGTTGAGTGGAAGGCGACAGAGGGTAGTGATAATTGGAGCTTACTCTGAGGAAAAGGATGTTACCAGTGGTATGCTACAAGGTTTGGTCCTTGGGCCAGTTCTTTTTAACATTTTTGTAAGCGATATTGCTAAAGAGCTGTCTGGTAAGGTTTGCCTCTTTGTGGATGATACCAAAATCTGGGTAGGCACTTCTGATGGTGTGGATAACATGAGGAAGGACCTAGCGAAGCTTGAAGAATGGTCCGGAATTTGTTAGCTAAGATTTAATGCTAAAAAATGCAAGGTTATGCATTTGTGTTCAAGTTCAAATTCATCTTTATTTGATATATCGCTACAGGGAGCATACTATCTTAGAAGTTTACAATTTGCAAATAAGAGAAGAAACATAATGAAAGAAACTACAATTTAGATAGAAAGAAGAAAAAAATGAAAGAGCTACTTATCAGCATTTAAGCGACTATACCTACATAAGTAGGACTAATAAACTCAGTACACTAAGCAGAGGTCCTCGAAATGGCAAGGGCAACAAAGGAAGGTCAAAGAGTTAAATTTAGAGGGTGAATTCAAATTTCTGCCTAAATAGATGGGGTTTAAGAGCCATCTTAACATCCGAGAGAGATTGCAGTGTGCACAATCCAAGAGGAAGAGCATTCCAAATGATTGGGCCTGTGACATTAAACATAGATTTCCAAGGAATATTCAAGAAAATTGCATGAAAGGAGGGAACAGATAGAAGGTGTTGTAGCAAAGATCAAAGAGGATGACTAGAGGAGCAGGCAATCAAATAGCTTGCACGAATTGGAGATTGGTTGATAGTGAGGACTTTATGAACTAGTGTGAGGAGTTTATGATTAATTTGTGAATCCTTGGGCAGTCAATGTTCCTGCATAAGGAAAGGAGTGATATATTCATATTTATGGCCACCAGTAATCAGTTTGACATCAACATTCTGTACGAATTGCAGACATCATTTCTTTTTGTGCAATACCACTAAATAGAGCATTGCAGTGGTCTAGGAAAGATGGAGAGACCGAACCTGGTGTAGGCAATAAAAGTATTTATTTACTATAGTGAGGATGTGAGAGTGAAAAGAAAGATTAGCATCAATGTTGACTCCCAAAATCTTAATAGAGCCTAAAATACAGATCTGGGTGCCATGAAAACTAATAGAATCCATGGCCGGGTTAGTATTATTGTAGTAAAGAACATGGTCCTTGATTTTGAAAGACTGAGTTTCGTTTTGCTGTCCTGGATCCATTGCAAGATCCTCTCTAATTGTTTTTTAAACTTTAATATTTATTGATTTTTTTAATAAATCATGTACATGGGAAACCAACCAAGAATGTAAATAAAAAAACATTTCAGTTTAATATAGAATATCAAATAAAAAATCTTTAGTTACAAGTTCACATCAAGAGGATGTACATAATCTAATGGTTATAATAATTCTTACAAAATATCAAACATTAGAGATACAGGATCCAAAATTATAATCAGAACTCTATTTATCTTCCTAAACCTAAAATTAACATGATTATTCAGCAATTCTTTCTTTACAAGAAACTTTTCTAACCGAGAGGGTTCCAAAAGACATAACCATTTTCACCATAACTAACCAAAGATTTACAAGAAAATTTTAAGAAAAAGATGCCACCCACTGCCACAGTTGTAGACTTATACAGGAGGAAGGCCTTCCTTCTTTTCTGGGTTGATCTGGCCTCATCATGAAAAATAAATATTGTTTTACCACAAAAAGGTACCTGCTTTTTTATAAGATATAATTTTAAAAATTACCATCTTTTTTTCTTCAAAATGAAAGCAGACTAGCAATGTGGCTCTCTTAGTAATTACCTATTGTGCTATCTCTAAAAAGTTTGAAATATCTAAACTATCTAATGAAGCCAAAGAGTCTCACCTTTTTCATTAACCATTTTTGTTTTACCTCATAGAAGATATATATTATCAACATTAAAAGAATCTAAGGAAGGAAATTGCAAAATTTCCTTCAGGTACATCTTTAAAAAAACTAACGGAGAAAGATAATGAGTTAAAGGAAAATTAAGCAAATGCAGGTTCCTTACTCTAGACCTATTTTCTATGTTTTAAATTTTTTTATGTAACAAACTACTATTTTTTGGCAGCTAAAGCTGCCATGGCATTAAGTTGATTCACTTGAGTGTCTACATTACCAATTGCTTCCTCTACTCAGGTCAGTTTCTTTTCTTGCTCAGCAGTTTTCACTGAAGAAATCTCTGTATAACTGCATAACTGAGATAATGTACCATTTAAAGATTTCTCCATTCGATTGACTGCCATCAGCGTTTCTATTAAAGAGGGCTCAACATTAATAGAGGCCATGGAAAAAGATTCAGAAAGGCCCTTAACCTTAGACAAAGGCAATGTCTTTGCATTAAGAACATTCAAATTATTCGAAGAAGCTCTGTTTGAGAAACCGTCTCAAATTGTTCAAGCCCATTAGAATACTAGCCTTTGTCAGACTCCTGCTCCTCTCCGGGCTGTCTGCGCTCTAGCTGCACCTCTCCGTGCTGTCTACAATCCAGCTGCACCTCTCCGTGCTGTCTGTACTCCAGCCGCACCACTGTCAGACTCCTGCTCCTCTCCGGGCTGTCTGCTCTCTAGTTGCACCTCTCCGTGCTGTCTACCATCCAGCCGCACCTCTCCGTGCTGTCTGCAATCCTTGCAAGTTATGCAAACCTCCCTCAGGCTTACACCGTTGTGTTCTCTCCAGCCAGTAGCCCACCCCCTAGTTCAACCCCTACCGGCTACTGGCAAGTATCTGTTTCCTGGTGAAGTCCCACTCCTCATAGACTAGCCGCCTAGGTTCTTTCCAGTCCAGCTATTAAGTCCCCGACCAGGCCTCGGGACCGGGACCTGTTCCTGGCACAGGCCCCTTTCTTTAGAGTCTCTATTCAGAATCAAATGCTTATCACACAGTTCAGCTTTTCTCAAGCAACACTATAAAGTTCCAAAGTTTCCCCTACGGTATGAATTCCTCTAGGTTTAGCACTGCATACTGGCTACACCCAGAGACCCACCTCCCTCATTTGTCAGCACTAACTCCTGACAACCACCCACTGGGTTAAAGAATTCATACCTTTTGTGATCCAGTATGCACAGCCCTCTTTCTCCTCTCCTCATGGCCCTGAGCAAATGCTGAGATATCCATTTCCTCTGTTTCCCCTCCCCCTTCCCCCCCTTGCCAATCCATCTGTTCCACCACTCCCTTCTCCCACAGGTGTTCCTCATCCCCTCCCTCTGACTTCATCTCCCAATCAACCTCCTCCCCCTTCCCCCTCTGAGAGGACTTCTCCTCCCACTCCTGCTTCCTGCTCAGCTCGGGCTTCTGGGACTTGTAGTTCTTATAGTCCCACTCTTTCTTCTTTTGATCCCTGGCGGGCACAGATAGCCCTTTCCTCCACCACCCCTCCGGTTTGCCACCCCCTTTCTCACACCTTGTACCTCTCCAATAACATCACAGGTTGAGGGGTGTGGTTCACTCACCTGATGTGAGTGAGGCCTCAGGAGTGGAGTCTGAAAGTACTTTACTCACAGTTTGCGATACTATAATATGATCTATTGGTCCCCAGGTAACTGCAAGCTGTTTTCCAGAACCTTTCCTAGCTCCTTGTGCTTCAGCATTAAAAAGGGCAAAAGGTTATCAATAGAAATCAAACAAAATAAAACATGGAAAAGAAAATAAGATGATACCTTTTTATTGGACATAACTTAATACATTTCTTGATTAGCTTTCGAAGGTTGCCCTTCTTCGTCAGATCGGAAATAAGCAAATGTGGTAGCAGATAGTATATATAAGAGAAACATCAAAGCATTACTTTGACAGTCTGACAGAGTGGGAGGGTGGGGGTATGCATGGGGACATCAAAGCATTTCATTGATATTCTAACAGGATGGGTGTTGGTAGGTGAGAGGAGGGTAATAAACAGAGAAATAAACAGAGAAATACAGCTTTATGGTTTATAATGGGTTAGAAAACCCAGATCCTTATTAAGTCCTGTTTGTTGGGTGTCAAAATATTCAATCATTCTTATTTCAAAGGTCTTGCATTCCTGTATTGTTTTAAAATTACCTTTCAGTAAGGAAAGAGTCCCCTGCTCCCAGCACCTCAGTTGGTGCCAAAGGGGTTCCAAAGGGGCGGGACCTACCCCTTTGGTCACACTCCTGTTCCCACATTCTGCAGTAGGGCTCAGAATATATACAAGGGGTCATTGTGCTTGATGACACCACCCACATGAAACCCGCAAAAGTGCCTGCTCTCCAGCGAGTCGGTACTGTGCTTCCTGGTCTCAGTGCAATAGAGCTCAGAATATATCCACAAGGGGTTCTTGCATCTGATGGCATTGCCCAAATGACACCCATGAAATTGCCTGTCTAAGTCCAACTTTGGATGTTAGGGGGTCCAGAAATGTTCAGCCCCTCATTTCAGCATTTAATGGCAAGTGTAGGGGTGCCCTGTTCATTTGATATTCTGGACATTCTGATTTTATCAATGTTCTGTTATTCCTTCTTAAAAAATCAATAAAATTTATTGCAATAGCAACAAAAAAAACCTCACTGAATCTCACCCTGCCAATGTTTGATGCTTGCATGGAGAAATTTGGCTCTCTGCACATTGACGTTGCTGTCTGCAGTAAGAAGCATTCTTCCATGTGCAGAGCTATATAAAATCATGTTTTGCACACTGAGGGAATGTCCTGCCATTGCACCAGATGTTTTCTCAATACAGGGACCATTACCACTGTTGCATATTTTGCGTATTTACAGTTAGCGGAGACATTTATGTCAAAACGTCTATGATATTTGTAGTGTGTCTTTTTTAAAAAAAACTTTCTTAGTGAATTTTTAAATATTGGAAATGTTTATTGACCACTTCCATTATGGACTTAGGGGCCCTTTAACAAAGCAGTGGTAAGTCCAATGCGGACTTACCGCTCGCTCTTCCGGGACTACCACTGGCCCAACACAGTCGCTGGCAGTAGTCCTGGCCTGAACACCCACCATTTCCAGGGGAAAAAGAAAACCCCTGGAAATGGCTAGCGTGGCAATAACCTCGCGGTAATCAGGCATCACCACATGCTGCTCGGTTACCGCCGGGTTAGAATGGGAGCCCTTATCGCTCCCTGCCTTACTGCATGGCCATGTGTGCTGGGGACTTTTTTACCCACTGTGATAAGAAGGGCCCTGGCATGTGGGAAAAACAGACCCCACTGCTAGCGCAGGGCCTTTTATCCCACAGCTTGGTAAAAGGACCCCTTAGGGCCCTATTTACTAAGCCACACTGTAGGCATGCAAACATTTTAGCATACACTAAAAATTAGCAAGTGCTAACACTAGAGACACCCACAGGAATATAATGGGTGTTTCTGTCATTAGCGTGTGTTAAAAAGTTAACATGCCTATAGCACGGCTTAGTAAACAGGACCCTTAGTTTGTTGCAAATTTCCAATAAATATTTTTATTTTGTTTTGTTTTTGTGGGGTTTATTTTTTGACCATCATATCGAAAACGCCCCTCCATATTTTTAAGAGAATTCATGAAACCCGCATCTGATATCCTTTTCATTTCTAAGACTTCTGAAAAAACAGTGAACGCTTGATTTAAAAAAAAATAGGTGCATTAATTAAAGAAATCCATTTTGCCTTTTTGGAGTCACAGGGGCCCAACACGGGTGCCAGCAGTAGTTCCAGCCCCAGCGTGCACCATTTGCCGTGCTACGGAAAATCATTCTGTATTTTTTAGCATAACGCTAGCCTGACAGTAATTGGTCAGCGCCACACGCCACCTAGTTACCGCCAGGTTAGTGCTGGAGCCCTTATCACCACGTCAATGGGTGTCAGTAAGAGCGCCCCCTCACATGGCCATGTGGTAAGAGCAATCTTACCGCATGGCCACGGCTATTGTGAGGCATTTTTACCCGCTGTGGTAACATGGACCGCGGCACGCAGTAAAACAGCCCCCATCGCTAGCGCAGGGCCCTTTTTACCCCTAAGAGAGGAAAGCAAAGCATTTTCTTTTGAAATAAGAAAAGATTCATAATATAAGGAAGATAAAATAACAGTATCACCTTGTTCTCTTTATACTGTACCAATATTAATCAACAGAAGTTTTTATATCCCTTTTTTTTTAGTCTGATTCATGGAAAGAGAAATAATTGTGATGAGTGGAGATGGGGTATTTCAACATATTGCTGGATTTTGTTGAGGACAGGATCAGGTCTTTTGGTCATGAATGGAACAGGATAATTCATCTCATTTTTGAAAACTGCTAATGAAAACAAACCTTTAATAACAGACATATGCACTTCCAAAGCAACAGTCCTGCTTCTTTTTTTTTTGCCCCTACACAATTCATAATTAAGGATAGAAATGGACCTTTGTTCTCCCAAGAATCTTAAAATTCAAGAGGTGACCATAGAAGATATTAGCTCATCAATGAGGTCCCAGGAATCGTCACATTTTCTAGTTGGCATAATTTTGCAACACAGTAGTCTCGTCATCTGAATAGCTGACTTTTAAAAGAAAAATAGGTGACAGATGTAATTAAGAGTCATTTAACAGAGTACTTTTTCCTTAATGTGAGTAGGAGGTATCATATAAGGTGGGATGGGAAGCATTCATCAGAAGTAAAGTTATCTCCCTTAGTGCAGCTCTAAGAAGAAGTGAGAGGATTTCTTCTTGAATTAATGAGACTAGAAAAAAGCAAATATGAGATATAGCTCTGACATGACAAATGAATGAATTTACAATAATAAGAAAAGATTGGCTTCATGCTTTAATCAACGAGAAAATGAAAGGTAGCATATTGAAGACTACACAATGCAAATATGACAGGGGTGATAGTGCAAATAAACTGAGGAGGTAAATATTCAGCAGATTTAACAGGGTAGGAATTGCTTCTGCCTGGATAAGTTCTGCTGATCTGGGGTTTCAGTAGCAATATCTAGTCAGTCTACCTCAGCACTACCTGGGTAGTATGAGGGAAGTTTGGAGGCAGAGCTTGGGCAGAGCTGGGGGTTGCTCAATTAGTGGCAACATTCAGTCTGCTAACCAGGGGCAACTTTTACTAAGCCATATAGGCGCCTATGCGCACCCAACGTATGCCAAATTGGAGTTACCACCTGGTTACCGTGTGGCCCTTGCGGTAATTTCAATTTTGGCACGTGTCTGCTATGTGCGTCCGAAAAATATTTTTTATTTTCTGACGCATGGCAGCTACATGCATCAAGTGGCATTTGATGCATGTAGACTATTACCGCCCAGTTACCACGTGAGACCTTAACGCTAAGTCAATGGCTTGTGGTAAGGTCTGAGACCCAAAATGGATGTGCAACAAATTTTATTTTGCCGTGCGTCCATTTTCGGCAAAAATGTTTTACATGATGGCAGATAAAGGCCATATGACCCATCCAGTCTGCCCATCCTCTGTAACCCCTAATTCTTCCTGTTCCTAAGTGATCCCACATGCTTATCCCATGCCTTTTTCAATTCTGGAACAGTCCTCGACTCCACACCCACTCTAACTGTTACTGTACCCACATATAGGTAACACCTACAGCTATAAGGGCTATTGTAGTGGTGTACAGTTGGGTACTGTAGGTTTTGGTGGGCTTTGGAGGGCTCCCCATATAATATAATGGGATAACCGTGAGATGTGTACCTGGGACATTTTATGTGAACCTCACTGCAGTGCCCCCTAGGGTGCCCCACTGCTCTGCTGGGATGTCTGTGTGACCAGTGTACTAAGAATGCTGCCCCCCCCCCCCATACGTCCCAATGACTTCTTTTTGTGTGCTTTTCCCTTGGATTTTATTTTTTCGAAAATGCTCACAAAAGAAAAACACACTGAGTACAAAACATCTAGGAAATGGCCATTTCTAGTTCAAAAATTGCTATGTTCACCACTTGATTTTGGGAAGTTTTCAGGAAAATGTCCTAAATTAGATTTAGATGTCATATCGAAAATGCTCCTCCACATTATTGATAGATAGATAGAATATGGCCTAATATAACATAATATGACATAGATAGATAGATAGATAGATAGATAGATAGATAGATAGATAGATAGATAGATAGAAAACTTTCTTCTGAGTATTCAATAGCTTGAGTAATTAGAATGATTAAGAGATAAACAACCCTCATACTCAAGCAAAATGAGTATGACAAATTTCAAACAAAAACGTACAACTCTGATACATATTAATGTCTGAGTTCAGTCTAGATTAATTATACATTACATAAAGCGAAAAGAGAAATATTATTAATCAAAATCTATCCAAATCTTTAGCTGCTGTGTCTCTCCATTTCTCAGCTTTTTGGACTTTTACTCTGTTTTAGCCTTCTTTCTTAGTGTCCCTTAAGACATAAGGAGGGGCATTTTTAATAGAACGTCTAAATCAGAATTTGGACGTTTTACAAAAACGTCCAAATTCTGAACAGGTAAGAAGGTCATTTTCGAAAAAGATGGACGTCTATCTTTTTTCGAAAATACTATGGACGTTTTGTGATTTGGACTTTTTTGTTTTTGGGCCATTTTTGAAAGAAAAACGTCCAAGTGCAAAACGTTTAAATCAAGCCATTGGGACATAGGAGGAGCCAGCATTTTTAGTAGACTAGTTCCCCTGACATCCCAGGACAGCAGTAGGGTACCCTAGGGGGCACTGCAGTGGACTTCATAAAATGCTCCCAGGTACACATCTCACCATTGCTCCCTTACCTTGTGTGCTGAGCCCCCCAAAGCCCACCCCAAACCCACTGTCCCCCAACTGTATACCACTATCATAGCCTTTACGGGTGAAGGGGGCACCTATATGTGGGTACAGTGAGTTTCTGGTGAGTTTTGGAGGGCTCACAGTTTTCTCCACAAGTGTAACAGGTAGGGGGAGGTAGGAGCCTGGGTCCACCTGTCTGAAGTGCACTGCACCTACTACTAAACTACTCTAGGGACCTGCATGCTGCTGTAATGGACCTGAGTATGACATCTGACGCTGGCATAGAGGTTGGCAAGTAATGTTCTTCATCACAATTGTTTGGGGTGAGAGGGGGTTAGTGACCACTGGGGGAGTAAGGGGAGGTCATCCCTGATTTCCTCCAGTGGTCATCTGGTCATTTGGTGCACCTTTTTGTGCCTTATTCATAATAAAAACAGGTTTAGCTCAAAACATCTAAGTTTTAGTCCTGGACGTTTTTGTTTTGTTCCAGTATGGCTGAAAGACGTCTAAGTCTTAGGAACGCCCAAGTCCCGCCTTGAACACTCCCCTGGCATGCCCCCTTGAGATTTAGATGTCCTTCTTTCGGACTTCAGAGAAAAACGTCTAAAAAGAGGTTTTGAAACTACTGATTTGGACGTTTTTGTGAGATAAACGCCCAAATGCAGACTTATGTCACCTTTTGGACGTTTTTCTCTTTTGTAAATGAGCCCCATGGGGGGGTCTTTTACTAAAGCTTAGCTCAAGTTATCTGCAGCAGAGCTCATTTTATTCCTATGGGCCCTGCTGCAGATAACTGGCGCTAAACTTTAGAAAAAGACCCCCCCCCCCCCCCAATAGTTTTTTATTTAAAAGATTAGAATAATCAGCCAGGAATCCTTGGTATTATAGTCCTTTTGCAAAGTTTTAACTAGGAATCATCCATGTAGGTGATTCAGAAAACTAAAATAGGAAAATGAACTTTAATTTGTCTAGGTTAGAACCTACTGTATGTATAATAATGCATCTCATGAAAACCAGGTCTATTAACAAACCTCAAGGACTTAATTTATTGATCCATAAATTAATCATAGTCATGATTAATTTATGGATCAATATTCAGCCGCTGTGGTCAGCTTTTATTTTTAAACACTAGCTGTAATGGTCATAAAATGCTAGATATTCAGCACTGCTATTCAAATACATGATAATTCTATAACAGGGTGCCACAAATTAGAGGCCTAGATGCTATGTGCTGAGTGCAAATTCTTTAACGGCATTTGAGTGCCAGATTCCGTTATAGAATGCTAGCATAAATCAGCATCAATGTGTCTATATTTAGGCATGCCCACTTAAGCTATATCAATGTCCGGCATAAGTGGGTCACACCTAAATGTAGCATTTTAGTGCATAACTTACAGTAATTCAAATGTTGTTCCTGCCCATGTCCCATCCCTGTCCTTCCCCTATGAATCCCCCTTGCATTTACATGCTACACAAGTTGAACAAGGCATTTCTCCGAGGTCAAGCAGGCCTTATTCTCACATGTGGGTGACATCATGTGGGTGTCGTCATCTAATACAACTTTAAGAGCACGCACAGGATCCCCATCGTGCATGCACGACTGCCTTCTCGCCTGCCACCAGAGCACAAGACCATCAGTCTTTCTTCATCTGCCATGAGGGCAGAAAGCGTTTGCCACATGTCAGATCTATTTTAACTTCTGATGTACCAATTCCGTATGTCCTGTTGCATAATTGGCACACATGTTTTAGATATTATTTCCCCCTTGACACTAACAAATCATTCAAATGACTATCTTCCCTGTGGTGTACCAATTGGCTTTAGGAGCTGAAACAGCTTTGCCCCTGGCTGAAATGAACCTTTCATAAGCTGGGCAAGCTCTCTCTCAGTGGTTCTATTGGCAAAAGCAAATAAGGTTGTTTAAAACAGAACTTGCAGAAGCAAAGAAATTTTACTTTTCTGGTCTACTGTAATTGGTGTTGTAAGCTCAGACCTAAATGTGCTATTCCACCTTGTAAAAAATCTAACCTTTTTAAGGGGTCCTTTTCCTAAGGTGTGCTAAAAAGTGTCCAGCATTATTCCCAACATGGGGCTTTCCATTGTGCTGAGGCCACTTTTAGAGTGGCTGTAAAATGTCCCCATTACCCCTATTAATGGCCACACACTAATTTACCCATACTTTACTAGCCTGCATAACATCCTCCTTCTTTCTGCCCTTACTTAAACCTTGTACATTATCAATTGTATCTGATAAAATTGTATCTGATAACCTGGAATGACTATGTTATAACAAAACTCTGTAAGCCACATTGAGCCTGCAAATAGGTGGGAAAATGTGGGATACAAATGCAATAAATAATTAAATAAACGCGTGAGCACTTACCAACACCTATTTTCTAGGTGGTAAGGGCTCAGTATGTTAATCCTGCGCTAATCAGTTAGCATCCGGCAGTGCAACTGCGCTAACTGATTAGCACAGAATATGCCTACCGTCTGCCCCCAAACACACCACCAGCGCTAAAAAATAAAATCTATTTTTTAGCACATGGGAAGCAGGCACCAATCTCAAAACTACCACGGGATGCCTGAGTGTGCCCCACTGTAGTGGTTTTTAACCTGTGGTAATGACGCATTACACAATTTACACAATCTAAAGCATAGAAACTTGCCACTGATTTTCCAGAAAAGGTTCATTTGATATGTTCATCTTTATTAGTGTAACAGAGAAGGGTTTGAAGGTCTTACTCTTCACAACAATTTACACTTAGTTCCAGTACTTATATTTTGGAGAAGGTCTCAGACCCAAAATGGATGCATGCAAATTTTTATTTTGCCGCACGTCCATTTTCAGCCAAAAAAAAGGACTTTTTTGCAGAAGCCCTGAAAAATGGACCTGCGGTCATCCAATACACACGTCTACATCAGCACAAGCCATTTTTCGGTGCACCTTAGTAAAAGGACCCCCTAGTTAGTTAGTGAAAAGGTGGTTCATGCTATGGAGGCTCCATATTAGAAACACAGGAACATAGAAAAATATAGGCAGATAAAGTCCATATGGCCTATCCAGTCTGCCCATCCATACCATCTACTCTCCCTATCACTCCTTTATATATTTTTTCTGAGCAAACTTTGTTTGGAAATTGGCAGTATATGAATTAATTTTTTTTAAACATGCAAGTTACATGTGTGGTGAAAAGATAGAGGTTCTCCCTGCTGCTGTCTGAACTGCTACTTTGAATGCGTTTTCAGCGGAAAACCCTTCTCCATTGCTGACACTCAGTTGTTCCGTTTGAAAATTCTTGTTAATGAATGCCTTGCAGCTCAGGTGACTTGGCCATGCATTGAGATTGCCTAAACATGAAGATAAGTGTTCTTATATGAACAACTAATGAGTTTGAAATTATTTTCATAGAACAAGCCTGGGGGGTCTAGTTTTGCTTCAGAAATTAATTTTTTCTGTAATATGGTTAGGCATTTTATGGTACAGCAAGCAGTCCTGGATACCTCTCTTAATTAATCATACATGTTACCACTGTAGCAGATTTGATGGATCACAATAATAATTCTATGGTGCAATATGGTCTTGCATAGAAGCATCTTTAAATATATACTTTTGTAGGACATTATCATCTTAGAGTATAAAGAATACTTGTAGACTTAAACATTTGTTTGGGGAAACACACTGTGGGCAGGGTACAAATTCTTGTTTAGATGAATTAAAAAGGAATGAAAATATATGAAATGAAATTTTGAAAAAAATAGGTGAAATAAGAAGATATGAACTATATAGATTAATGAGATCATTCAGAATGCTTTGAGAACTCAGAGCAATGTCAAAAGAAACAACAGAATAGATTGTTGCCTTTGGTTTAAGATACTGCTTGAAAAGCAATTTTTGTTTTTGGTTGTCTTTTGTTGTTTTAGGCAATGCAATGTGTTGACTGGAATATTAGCCTAAAAATAGATACCCTTTTCACTGGTTTCTTCGACCCTTACTCACTAAGCTTCAAAGCCATTCTCTTTACAGACTCAGAAAGAGATGTGATAAAACCCAAGCTTGTGGGGAAAAAAACAATTCTACAAGAAAGGCAAAGAAAATTTTTATTGTATAAGGGCACTAAAACTGTACTTAGATACATGTGTGCTGCACACATGGAAATCAATTTAAAAGAGTTGATATTCAAAAGCATTTTTGTGGTGCATGTCGGATGTTGGCTACATAAGGGGTCCTTTTACAAAGCTGCGGTAAAAAGGGCCCTGCGATAGCGGCAGGGGCCGTTTTTGCCGTGTGTCAGGGCCCTTTATACCACAGCAGGTAAAAAGTCCCTAAAAAAGACACGGTCATGTGGTAAAATTATTCTTACCACATGGCCATGCGTGGAGGAGCACTTACCATCACCCAATGAGATGGCAGTAAGGGTTCCCATGGTAACCCCGGTTCTGGGTTGCTGCGCGACAACCATTTAGCAAAGGGCCCCTAAGTGCTTTTATTTAAAGTTTTAATTGCACTAAACTGATAAATGTGAAGGATTTTCATAGTGCTTCTAGGTCAGAAAGGGATGACCAACTCAGAGTTGTGACAATTTTCAAAAGGCCTGCTAAACGTGGAGCCTTTTGTAAAATATGTAAAGCTTGTGGGGAATACAAACATACAGCAGGAGCAAGCATGTTATAAAAATATAAGCTCAAGAAAGAGCTTGGTGACTTGTACGTGCAGGCCCCAGTGCTTACACAAGTAACTATTGATGTTGCAACATACACCTGCACTTGAACATGTAAGCACCATATTTCTACTACTACTACTATTACTATTACTGCTAATTGTCAGTTCTATAACACCACTGCACATATGCAGCACTGTACATGAACACGTAAGAGAGAGTTCCTGTTCAACAGAGCTTGCAATCTAGTTAAGATAAACATGATTTTAAAAAGGGGTAAGGATTTTACATTTATTATGGGAATGATTAAAACAAAATGGGTTTTGAACAGGTAAATAAGGAGGTTAAGAGTTAACATCATCCTTAAAGAGGTGAGCTTTCAGCCTGGATTTGAATAAGGCTAGAGACTTCTCATATAACTGTAGTCAATTAAGGAACCAGGCTCCTCATGCCACATTTTTAAGGTGGTTTAAAATACCAGACTGGGTCAAATGGAAAGAGGTGGGAATTGAGTAGTTTCACCTGATAGCCTGAGCATTACAGACATTTTGGAAATTTCCATAGAGGGCTCGATTCTATATATATAGTGTCAAAAAAAATTGGTGCTGAAAAAATACTTTATTCTATAAGCCACACTTAAAGTTAGGCACAGTTTATAGAATAGCACTTACGCCTGCGAATCGCACTTAACTTTAGGTGCGTCCGTCTTCGCCAACTGAAATGTCATGCAAATGTACAAGCCTATCTCCGTTATTCTATAACAATGAACATTAATTTTAGGAATGCCATGTTCCACCCATGACCCTCCCATTTCTGTGTCCCCTTTTTCAAATTGCACATAAATTTTAGGCGCTTAAAGTTCAATTAAATTTATTAGTGCCAATAAATTGCTAGTTAAAAAGCCCAAATTTGCACATACAATTTTTGGTGACTTTTATAGAATTAGGGAAAGATTGCTTTTTTCTTTTGCTATTGAGATTGTATGCAGAGACTCAGGAACGGTGAAAGCAGTTTCTAGACTTGCACAATAGAGTTCTTCAGAATCGAGGAGTTTTCTTCATCCTCTCAAATGTTTAGTAAAAATTGATAATGTGAGAGATGTTTTCTTTGACCCTAAGCAATTGCAATCTTTTTTGGATAATACATTTCCAATCCAAATTGTAGCTGCCACTCAGATGATAGAAGATCACTAAAAACAGGTTATAGGAAGCTCATGTATATAGTGTGCCTCTTTTCTTATTTTAATAGTTATCTTTTCTCCCTGTTTCTGGGTCCTTATTTGGGGACTATTGGGCTGATAATTAGTGTTTGTAATAGTTTTATATATGTCTTTTTTCTTTTTAATGCCCCCCCTAAGATTTTGCAACACTAATGGCCCTGTTTTCTATATCACATATATTTTGTTTGTAATAAATCTTAGAAGTTTCTATAAATTTTTTTAAATACCAGACAGAGCTACTACTTCTTATCATTTCTATAGTGCTACAAGACATATGTAGCACTATACACTAAACTCATATGAGACAGTCCCTGCTCGACAGAGCTTACAATCTAATCAAGATGGACAAACAGGACAAATTAGGGATGCAAAGAACAGACCTTAAGGAAACTCCAGACCACACAGAACACGGTAGCTAGACTCATTTTCGGAAAGACAAGATTCGAAAGTGCTAAACCCCTACGTGAAATACTGCACTGGCTACCAATCAAGGAATGAATAGCCTTCAAAATTTGCACTCTGGTCCACAAAATAATCCATGGTCTGGCCCCAACCTACATGACCGAATTTATCGACTTACCAACTAGAAACATCATCGAATCATGAAGAACGTTTCTAAACCTGCATTACCCAAACTGTAAAGGACTAAAATACAAATCAACATATGCATCCAGCTTTTCCTACATTTGCACTCAGCTCTGGAACACATTACCTAGAAGCATTAGAACTGTGAACACCCATCTAAAATTCCGAAAAGACCTCAAGACTCACCTCTTCTGGAAAGCCTACCCAGCAGACCTGAACTAATTCATGAACAATGCATCACATCTGTCGAACTAAGAAATGAACAGTACCCCTTCCACATAATCCTATTACTTCAAACTGTACGAATTTTACCACTCCAGTTATAATTAAGTGTACTTCTACTCTTATCCTACTCTGTATTGCTCACTAGAAGCTGTAGTCCCATCCCTAGAGACTTATCAGCCTCATTGGGATTACTTCTCTCTATATGCTACTATATATTCGTCCCAGAGTTGTATTCTCTTTTCTGGAACCTTATCAGCTTCCTTGCACCTACTGTTACTCTATTTTCCACTCTGTATATATTCCCGGAGTTGGTACTCTCCTTTCCGGAACCTGTAAGCCACATTGAGCCCACTGCTATGCGGGAAAATGTGGGATACAAATGTAATAAATAAATTAAATAAATAAATCTTGGGTGTATTGTGGGTCTAGAGTACACAAAGGCTCATTTTGCTGCTAATAGCCTTCTTTCTCTCTCTTGCCCTCTTGTTTCTTTACGCAATCTTATGTGAGCCATTGAGAAGTTTCCAGATTTAAGATCAACTTGAATAAATCTGAAGTCCTTAATATTACTTTGCCTCAGGCGCTTGTGGAATCATTGCAATTGTCCTTCCCCTTTCACTGGTTCTTGCTAGGCATTCAGTATTTAGCAATCCTCTTAACATCATCTTACTCGGATTTGTTCTCCGCTAACTATCCCAACTTGGTCCGGGGCCTTTGCTATGATATGGAATTTTGTGAGGGCCTGGACTTGTGGTTTGGTTGTATAGCTACTCTTAAAATGAATGCTTTGCCTCAAATATTATACTTTTCTCAGGTCCTGCCCATTCACCTATCTCAGGGATTTCTTTCCCATTTTCAAGACCGGTTCATCCATTTTAATTGATCTAACAAAAGGCCACGGTTACCTCGCTCTTTTCTTTACCAGGGCAGGCGTTGGGGTGGACTGGGGGTCCCCAACATCTTTTGATATTATAGGCGGCCCAGGTACAGTACAACAGTTAGGGAGTGTCAGGCTTAACAAGCTCTGGTACATTTGCGACATAGAATGTTTGTTAGCTGCTCGGCATGGTTCGCTTCATAATTGGGAAGCTGCTTGGGAACCTTTTCTAAGAAACTGCTCAGCCTTAATATGACAGGGGGAGTCCCTCCCCTTTTCTTTGTTTCTAGTGGGGGTCCTCATTTCTGGTCACACTTGAGGGAGGGATGAGGTTGGGGTTGGGACTGGGTAGACTGCGAGTTTGGGGATTTTCTCTTAAAATCTGTAAAATGTTTTGAAGTTGTACTTTTGTACAATTATTACCGAGGGTGGAAGTGGGCCTTTTATTGCCCTTTCTTTTGTGTTTTCACTTTTTGCAACCATTGCTGCCTTAGATTGATTTGTTACATTATCCAGGCTGTTTGTATTAACTTCTGTCTTTTTGGTATTTAATAGACTTCCTAAAAATTAAAAAAGAAATAAAAAATTAAACTGAACCCCCAAGAAGCCAGGCTCTGCATACAATGCAGCACTACAGAAACCACGTCCCCTAGTACTGTGCAAAATATAAATATAAAGATAGCAGATGTAAATTTGAAAAAAAATGAAAAATACCAATCACCAGTTTACAAATTACCAAATAGAAATAAAACAAAAATGGAAAATAAGATATTACCATTTTATCGGATTAATATATTTTTCAATTAGCTTACAGAGGCCAAAACCATTACAGTATATTATCCTGACCTGATGGAAGGAGTTTTTGGCCTCCAAAAGTTAGACAAAAATGTATTAAAATTAATCCAATAAAAAGATCACCCTATTTCCATTTTCTATTTATAAATATATATTAACATAGCTACAACACTACTTTATCCTAAAGCAAAAAAAAAAGGAAGTTTTCTTTTTTTCTACCTTTGTTGTCTTTGATTTCTGCTTTCCTCATCTTCTCTTCACTTTTTTCCTTCCATCCAGTGGCTGCCCGCTTTCTCTGTCCCTTCCATCCAGCATCTGCCCTCTTTCTCTGCCTCTTCCACCCACTGTCTGCCTTCTCTCTTTCCATCCAGAGTCTGCCCTCTTTCTCTCCCCCACTTCCATCCACTGTCTGTTCTCTCTCTCTCTCTCTCCCCCCGCCCCCTTCATCCACTGTCTGCCCTCTCTCCCTTCCATCCAGTGTCTACACATTCCCCCTTCTACCTAGCTTGTGCCCCCTCTCTCCTTTTTATGTGATGCATTCGAGCATCTCCCCTCTCTATATCTTTATCTCTCCTCTCTCTGTACCCCTCTCCACCATGCTTCTGATGCTGCTGCTCCTGCTCCAGCTCCAAACTAGCAGCAAGAAAAGTTAAACATATTATGATCATGGGGTCTGCACTGTATCTAGCTGCAGCTGCTGGCTGTGCTCTGGAACTGGAAGTGATGTCAAAGAGGGCAGGATCAACAGCCACGGGATGTGGGTAGTTGGAATGCAGTCCCCACAATCATAATATCTTTAACTTATTTTGCCACCGCTGCTGCTGCTAGTCTGGAGTAGCAGAAACAGCAGCAGTGGGGGTGGCAGCTAGAGGAAGGCACTGAAAGGATGGTTTGGGGGCTGGGGCCACACACTAGAGTTAAGAAGGAACAGTTCAGCACCCCCTTATGAGTTGCACCCAGAGCGGGCCACTCCCACTGCCCCATCCTTGGTACTCCAATGTTGAAATCGTTATAAAACTGCTTAATTGCTGAAACTATTGCAGCACTGTCACAAGCTACTAACTTAGGGGTCCTTTTACTAAGCTGTATTAGGCATTAACATGTGCCTAATGCAGCAAAAATGGCCCTAACATGGGATGCATTAAAGCATTACATGATAGTTATCATGCACACATCCCAAAACTATGCGGTAAAATATTTTTTGGAGAATTTTTTTAGTGGGAGTGTCAGGGGTGGAGAGTGGGCATAGATGTACTAACCAGTTAGTGTATCTATATTACTATGCGCTAACTGGTTAGTGAACATATTACACGGAAGCCCATACCACCTACAAAATAGGTGCTAGTAAGTGTTCCTGCGGTAATTTACTGTTACGTCCCTCACCTGTTCAACGCTCCTCCCGGCTAAGTCATTCCTCAGCTCCATCCAAAAGGGACAAGGTTCAGTCTTAGGAGGGTCTGTTTCAGTTTCCTAAGTCTGGCAGCCGTCATCCGGCTTGGAGCAAGGGCAGCAGCCATCTTGGCTAGCTCAGAAGGGGGCAGCCATCTTGTATAAACGAGAACAGGAAGGAACTCCATAATTGGTCTTGGGAGGATCTCCTATGGGGGCAGCCATGTTGGATTCACCTGAGCTTGGTTTGTTCAGATTGCTTCACTATTTAAAGCACTGTCTCCAGGCCTTCATTGCTTTGGCCTCAATTGTTCTGAGGAGTTGCTGTGGGAGTGCTGTTCACTGACTATTCGTCTGTTCCTGTTTACCTGTGCACCGGACCTTGGCTAGTTTTCTCAGATTACGCTTGTCTGGTGCCTGCCTTGACCCTGGACTGATTTTGACTATTCTTTGCCTGTCGGAGTACTGGTTCTGGACTGTGTCTGTTTCCTGCCATCCTGGTCAGCGGCTGTGCAACCCCGCCGGTTCCAGAAGTCCTGGTGGCCGCCTGCAGCTGGGAGCTCAACTCCCGGTGAATGGTGGTCGCTTTCCAGGTGAAGCTAGGGGTTGCCTGGCTGCCTGACTGAGTGCGGTAGCACTCTATCTCTGCCATGCTCTGTCGGGGCACAAGGGCTCACTACTACCGGGTCATAACATTTACATGCTAATGGCAACAGTAATGTACAGCCATTAATGAAAAAAAATAGAAAATTGGGAGTTTTATGACTGTGATAAAAATGGCCTTAGTTCATGGGATTGACCAGTATAAGGGGGCACTAAGGCCAATTCTTACCACAGTTTTGTTAAAGAACCCTTTAATTTTTGTAGCACACAGTGGTATGTATAGGATCACCAGCTTCCTAAATTTAATGTACAAAATCAACATTTTGGAAACATAAATCTCAGTAGTTTCATCAGCTACAAGTGTGTGGAAAGCTGATTGCCAGATTGCATTGAATACTTCAGATTCAATAATGCTATTTACACATTGCATGAATTCAGATATGTCATTTGTACTTCTCCGGTTGTCTGGAATTTTTGTATATTTCTCTAAGTGATTATGTATTTCTTGCACAGACAACATGAATGAATTTAGTCTGACAGCTAGCAGGACATTATTAATTAAAACCTTTACCTCATCAGCAGCTGATTTATTCCATTGCACAAGTTGCTTCCTGTTGTTTCAAATTTCGAGTGTTTCTCTCAATAGATTTTTCAAAAGTCTTTGGTTTTTCAAAGCTTTGTGAAAGCATTCAAAAAGGTTTTATGACTGACATGACATTTTACATAATTCAGTTTCCATTCACTCTATGTTTTGCATGAGCTCTACTCCCCATTAATTCCTTCTTGCAAACATATTTCACAGATAATTTCACCTGTTTACACATATTCAAAAAATGTCTTTGAATCTCACTTTGTGAATACCTGCCACATGGGCATAGTTTGACTGTTTCATTGGGTGGGGGGCAAAGGCTGGGGTGTGGCATATTAGCATATTCATTTGCATGTATGCATATCCATTATGGTTATTTACAAAAAGGACAAAAACAAACTGAATAGGAAGCCAGTATATCAATTCAGTGAAGATTTAGAGAGAGAGAGAGAGAGAATTTTTTTCAACTGAAAATGACCCATCAATGGAGGATTTCCCTCATTATGTCCCCTCTCACATTCACATGAACTATTAAGGGGAGACCACGCTTTCTTGTCCCCTTTCTCTAGGCCAGACACCACTACATTTTGCCTTTTCTCCTTCTCCAAAGCCCAGCTCTTTCACCCTCCCTCCATACCCGGCACTTCCCTCCTTCCCCCAATGTGGATCTTAGAAATACACAGGTTCTACATGTTAAAGTGCAGTATTTGGGAGGCAAAATGACTGGCAGTGATAGCAAGTAGTTTCATATCTTCCAGAGTAATGTCCTTCACCTCATACAAAATAGAGGACCACAAAAAAACAAGCAGACAAAAACTGAAATGAAGACCCCCTTCTACTCTGCCAAAGAAAGCCAGAATCTATAAACAGTGTGATTCTGGTAAAAGAAATAGAAATGCATTTTCTCCTGTACTCTGCTAAAATACAAAAAATGATGAGATGTACATTTCTCAAAACAGACACATTCCATTCATTAAGAATAAGTAAATAAAAATAATTTGTTTCTACCTTGCTGTCTGGGCACTTTCTAATTACGTTGGCCCCAATCTGTTCTTTTTGTGTCAGTTTTCTCCTGAATTCCTTTCCAGGTCTGCCTTCCCATTTCTTCTCTCTTCTCTTCTTCTTCTTCTTCCATTCCCTCTCTATATCCATGTGGCACTGAACTTTCCTTTTTATGTTTCTTTTTTTTTTTTTTTACTTTTCTCTTCTCTGCCTCTGTATCCACCTATATATGATTTTTTTTACCCCTCATTCACCCTCTAGCCTAGTTTCCATTTCATCTCTCATCTACCTACCAGCGTTTCCCATCTCCCTCTCATCCCCTCTCCAGCAATCTCATTGCTCCCTCTGTCTTTCTTTTTCCCAAATTTCCTATTCCCCTCCTCAGTCCTCCATTTCCAACTTTTGTGCTCATCTACTCTCCACTGTCTCTCATCCTTTCACTAGCTCCAGCTCCAACCCCGTCTCTCCTACTTTCTCTTGCTTCCAGGCCATTCTTCTATACCCCATATACTATTGCCTCTCTTTCACTATCTTTTTAACCCTATTTCCACATTCATTTCTGGTTCTGTGACTTAATAGACTTCAGGTTTTCTGTTAATAAAGCATGTGTTTCATTTTTACACCTTTCTCTGGCTGTGTTATTTCACAGGCCCACCCTCAACCCTTGCTCACGGTATCACAGGGCAGTGTTATTTTTTTATTGTATAACTTTGATATGTACATGTTAAAAACTAGTGCATACTAATCATCTCCAAATATCCATTGTAAATCTACAAATTCACCCCAATTGGCACCACTGAAGTAAGTTCAGCTACTCGTTGTTTTCACGGCTACCACATTTTTTGGATCCTAATCCTGTCATTTACTTAGTGTTTATATCAAGAAAGAGTTTATGAGGGGAAAAGGGATGAATTTCCCAATAAAAGGTAGTAAGCAAAAAGTCTTTCTAGGAACTGTGGGACCCCTAGAAGTGTGGCCCCAGTGTCCTTAGAATCCACTGGGGAATTAAGTTGCGGGTGAGAGACTCACCCAGAGGCAAGCATAACCCAGCAGGTGGGAGGAAGGGTATGCCAGAGTACAGCACGTGCACAGGTGGTAGTGGGCCTGAATAGTGCTAGGACAGATCCTCTAGGTGGCCACAGGATTAGCCCCAGGTGGGTGCTAGGCGTTCCATGACATCCACATTAAATTTCATCTGCCATTTGGATGTCCAGTCTTCCAGTTTCCTAAGGTCTTCCGGCAATTTTTCACAATCCACATGTGTTTTGATAACTTTGAATACTTTTGTCTCATCCGCAAATTTAATCACCTCACTCGTCATTCCGTTTCCCAGATCATCTCTATCAGCCCCCACGATCTTTGAGATCTGCTAAGTTACTGCAATTGGAGATTTGCTCATACCATAGGGTTAGGTTAGAGGAATATCATTCCTCTACCCTTTTTGTAGCTTGTCCAAAGCTATGGAATGGACTCTTACTTGAATTAAGATTATTGCAAAATATGGGGCATTTCAAGAGAGAACTTAAAACATATTTATTTAAACAGGCTTATAAGACTGTATAAGATTTAATGGTTAATTTGATTTATGGAGTGAACAGTAAATAAGTAGAGATCATATTTTTCTAGAGCAGATTTATATATTACATTTTGATGTGTATGTTATTGTGGGTAGAATTGATGAAGTATTGTCTTATAGCCCCCCTGTTTATTAAGCCATGCTAGCAGCCGCTCGTGCACTAATGCTGACACAGCCCATTCACTTTAAATGGGCCGCATGGGCTTAGTAAACAGAGGGGTAGGTTATGATTTTATAGTTTATCATGTATATTTTTATTGTGATCCACTGAGGATGAAGGGTCATGCGGAGTATAAATAGATTAATAAATAAATCAGATGTAGGCACCACAATGGTGCAGGCCTAGCGCTAATTCTATAATGACTTCTGACACACCTAAGCAATTATAGAATATTAGCAGAAAGTTGTTTTCACGTGCCAACTTATATCATGTCGATGGCTGGTGTAAGCTGGCATATGCAATTGATAGTATTCTGTAAGTTGCATATGTCACTTGCAGGCTGATTTTCGAAAGAGAAGGGCACCCATCTTTCAACACAAATAGGGAGATGGGCGTCCTTCTCTAAGGGTTGCCCAAATTGACATAATCAAAAGCCGATTTAGGGCATCCCCAACAGCTTCCCATTGCGGAGACGACCAAAGTTTCCGGAGGCGTGTCAGAGGCGTAGTGAAGGCGAGACTGAGGAGTGCCTAACAGATGGGCATCCTCGAGCGATAATGGAAAAAAAAAAGAAGGGTGTCCCTGACGAGCACTTAGCCGACTTTACTTGGTCCATTTTTTGTTACGACCAAGTCTCAAACTGCCCGAACTGACCAGATGACCACCGGAGGGAATCAGGGATGAACTCCCCTGACTCCCCCAGTGGTCACTAACCCCCTCCCACCCTCAAAAAAACAACTTTAAAAACTTTTTTGCCAGCCTGAAATATCATAATCAGGTCCATCGCAGCAGTATGGTGTGTGTGTGTGTGTGTGTGTGTGTGTGTGTGTGTGAGAGCGGAAGCATAGCGAAGGCATGAACGTCCTTCTTTCAAACATTTTGGAAGTCCTGAACTGCCCCCCCCCCCCCCCCCCCCCACAGGGATGGCCAAATTTCAAGGGAGTGGAGTGCAGAAGTGACTTACTGGTTAGAGCACTGGTCTTGCAGTCCAGAGGTGGCTGGTTCAAATCCCACTGCTGCTACTTGTGATCCAAAATCCAAATAAATAAAGGGGGTGTCGAAAGCACAGCAAAGGCATGGACATCCTTCTCACAGAAATATCCAGGCATGACCATCCTTCTCACAGAAACATCCATATTTTGGACATCCTCAACTGCCACCACAGGGACGGAGGCATAGTGAAGGACGACGTCCTCAATTGCCGTTGCAGGGACTGAGGCAGAGCAGCCACGCATAATGCTTGGCTGCTCTGCACTGGCTTCCCCTCCTTAGGAATGAAATCGTGTGCAAATGAGCTAACAGTGAGCAGCTCATTTGCATGCAATTTCCTTCATGCATGCCCGTTTCTTTTCAAATCGCTAAGGGATCGGTAAAGTAAGGGCTTTTTATGTTCAGTTAGTGCATCAGTTAGTCCACTGCAGTGCAACCCTAGGGTGCTCGGTTGGTGTCCTGGCATGTCAGGGGGACCAGTGCACTATGAATGCTGGCTCCTCCCACAACCAAATGACTTAGATTTGGTCATTTTGGAGATGGGCGTCCTCAGTTTCCATTATCGCTGAAAACTGGGGACGACCATCTCTAAGGTCGACCATCTCTAAGGTCGACCTAAATGTTGAGATTTGGGCATCCCCGACCGTATTATCGAAACGAAAGATGGCCGCCCATCTTGTTTCGATAATACGGGTTTCCCCGCCCCTTTGCGGGGATGTCCTGCGAGGACGCCCTCAGGAAAACTTGGGTGCCCCGTTCGATTATGCCCCTCCACGTGACACACCCAAGCTCCACCCATGTGCACACCCCCTTGCAGTTGCATACTAAGGGCTCCTTTTTACTAAGCTGCAGTAAGTACTAGTGTGTCCTCACTGCAGCTTAAAAGGACTTACTACGGGATTACGCTGAGGCGTCCTGTGTGCGCACAAACCATGCCTAAAAATACAATTTTTTTTTTTTTTTTTTTTGCAGAGGGGGCATGTGGGATTAACACATGAGCCATTACTGCCTACAAAATAGGTGTCAATAAGGGCTTACACACTAATGGCAAAATTAGTGCATGCAAAAGCAAAAGGATTCGCTAATGGATTAAATTCTGAGCAGTATTGGAAAAAAAGGAGGAAAAAGCCTCAAGAAGCTTTCAGCTCAAAAAAAAGCCACAGAAGCAGGACTACATCATTGGCAAAAAACCTCCTTGCAAAGTGACAGCATATAAAAGTAATGATGAAGAAATCCTGCTTCTGTGGCTTTTTTGGAGCTGAGAGCTTCTTGAGGCTTTTTCCTCCTGTTTTTCCCCCAAAACTGTTCAGAATTTAATCCAGTAGAGAATCCTTTTGCTTTTGTGTGTATTTTGGATATATTTGTTGGGTTCCCTCCCTCTTTTTTATTTTATTTTTTTTGCAAAATTAGTGCATGGCCATTAATTCGAAAACTAGAAAATTGACCATTTTACTTCTGAGGTAAAAATGGCCTTAGCGCACAGAAAAGACCTGTGTAAGGGCGCTATTTACTACAACTTGGTTAAAGAGCTCCTAAGTGACTTATGCACTGGTTACAGACTAGCACCTAGAACTTACGCAATCACGTGCATAAGTGTTAATGCTCTATAAGGTATGCATGCTATTGACACCCAAATTTAGGACTCTGTTTACTAAGGTGTGTTAGTGTTTTTAGTGCGCCTACACTTAGCGAGCGCGCTAACCATGTAGGCGCCTATAGGGATGTTGTAGGCACGTACATGGTTAGCGTGCGTACATAGTTTACGTGTGTTAAAAACATTAATGTGCCTATAACGCTGCTTAGTAAACAGGGCCCTTAGACCTCATCTTAAAGAACTGCCTTGTAGACACTTTCAGGCTCATTTTCGAATGAGAAGGATATCCAAAAAGTGACACAAAAGGCACATGAGCGTCCCTGTGAAAGAAGGTCGTCCAAATCCATTAATCGAAACAGGTCCGCAAGGACGTCCTCAGCACAAGGATGCCTATCTAAGGACGTCCCCACAGGGGGCGTGTTATGGGCAGCATTACGAGATGAGCGCCTTCAACATATAACGGCTAGCAAAATGGTTTCGCATGGATGGGAACATGGGCGTCCTTAGTTAGACCTGAAATAAAAGTGACCAGGGTAAGGGGGAAGTCATCTTTAGACCCATTAGCGATTTTGTGGAGTTGGAGGGTGGCGAGATCATTGTTGAGAGAGAAAGCTGAATGGTTGTTTGGAGAGAAAGCTGAGAGTTTTTTGAATACCTGTTACTTTTGTCTGTGTCACCTAGTCGGAACGTTTTCACCCTCACCTGCCTCTTTTGTGTTTCACCTTTTCAGCTTTCCCTACCCCTTCTAGCCCCCAAACCCAGACACCACTACTCCTTCCTCTATCGCCCCCATCCCCTCCCCTATCCCTCTCCATTCACTGTCTCCAAGTTCACATTTCATTCCCTTACCTGTTTGTTGTCTCTGTTTGTCTCTTTGTCCTGTGTATTGCTGCAGCGTGTTTGTGAAGACTGTCGTGTGCTGCTTGGAGAGTGAGTGGCTAGAGGGTGTGGCAGGAGAGTTTGTAGTGGGTCAGAGAGTGCTTGGAGTGTGCCTCTGCTGTGTGTGACTGCATTGTTTATCGATGGTGGGAGAGTGAGTGTCAGCTTCTGTTTGTTGCTGCTGTGTTTCATCAAGTTGGTAGGAAGAGGTGAGCACTGGTGTCACTGAATTGCACCTGTAGTGTGGGGCAGTGCCGTAGCGAGGGCAGCTGACACCCGGGGTGGGTTGCCGCTGCGCCCCCCCCCCCCCCACTCCCGGGTGCAGCACAGTGCACCCTCCGGAGCGCACCCTCCACCCTCCCCCCGGAGCGCGTACTTACGATGAGGGAAAGCGGCGAGGGATGGGCGGAAGGGCCGAACCGCCCGAAGTGCATGTCGCTGGGAGCTGCATCGGCTCCGCTGGTTCCCTGCTCTCTCTGCCCCAGAATAGGAAGTAATCTGTTCCAGGGCAGAGGGAGCAGGGAACCAGCGGAGCCAAACCCCCCCCCCCCCCCCCCCAGCGATGTGCACCCGGGGTGCACCGCCCCACCACTCCCCCCTTCCTACGCCACTGGTGTGGGGAAATGGAGGCACTAACTCCCCACCACCCCCCCTTCCTACGCCACTGGTGTGGGGAAATGGAGGTACTAACTGCACAGGTGGCTTACATGTTGGAGGAAGAGGGGAGGCACCGCAGGAGGTACTCACGTCCTAGAGTTTTCAGGCCCCATAGCAATTTCCTAGACCTCACTGACCTGCAGTGTCTCACTAGGTACCGGTTTGATGGGGCTGCCATTCAGCACCTTTGTGACCAGCTCAAACCCCTCCTGCAGCCCAGGACCCATAGGAACAACCCCACCCTGTGCACCTAAAGATCACTGCTTCTCTATCTTTTCTGGCCACTGGGAGTTTCCAGTCTGTCCTATCTGTGAACACGGGTCTCACTTAGGCATCCATTTCTAACTGCCTCACCCAGTTCCTTGATGCCTTCCTTACCCACACCTCTGAGTACATCACCTTCCCCACCACCCACCAACATGGCTGACTTCTACACCGTAACTCGCTTCCCCTCGGTCATAGGCGCCATTGACTGCACACATGTCACACTCAGACCACCCCCCCACCCCCCCGGGCACGAGAGGCCACTTATAGGAACAGGAAAGCATTCCACTCACTCAATATGCAAGTTGTGTGTGACGCCCAGGGGGAGATTCTAGACGTGTGTACCTGATACCCAGGTTCCACCCATGATGCCTATATATTGCAGCAGTCAGGAATCTTCCGCAGGTTTAGCCGAGGGAAGATCACCGGCGGATGGCTCTGGCCAAACTATACCTCCTCCACTGAGCAACCCTCAGCACTGTCTCCCTCCAGCTCACTCCACAACCCACTATTCCCCCCCCCCCCCCCCCACCTCCACAAGGTACCCACTCCAAACAATACACACTCATCTTTCTCATTCTGCTTCTCTCCAAAGGTGACAGAGGCTACAGACAGCAGAGTTGGCTCATGACCCCCATAGTGCACCCACAAACTGGGTCGGAGGAGAACTACAACAGTAGACATCAGACTACACGTGGCATCATCGAGCTCACCTTCGGACAACTTAAGAACAGGTTCTGATGTCTGGACCGTTCTGGAGGGGAGCTCCTGTATAGCCCCCAAAAGGTGGCAAAGATATTCCTGGCCTGCTGCATACTACATAATTTGGCAATGCACAGAGGACAGGCCCTCCCAGAAGAGCCACAGCAACCACAGCAGCAGGCCCCAGATGAAGAGGATGAGGAGCCCCCTCCACCTCCCGCCCACAGAGCAGAGCACAGTGCACACCAGCTGGGGGTCAGAGCCAGGCAAAGACTCATTGAGACAAGTTTTGTGTGAGAGTAAGTTGACATTTATTGCTATCACATAGTACTTACACACCACCACCCCTCCCACCACCATCACCCGCTCTGTGCATATTCCCCTCCCTCCAACCCTCACACTCCTTCCTCACACCTCCCAGCAGCCCCCCCCCCCCAAGCATGTCCCATCACTTTCCCCACCCCCTACCCTGGCCCTGTCCCCATCCCGTCCTACCCCTCCCACCGTGTTCCTTTGCAGCTAGTGCTGTAAGGGAACTCTGAGAGTCCTCCTCTGATGAGCTCCCACTCTCCTCCTCTGTGTCCACAAGGCAGCCTGCTGCCTTGGCTGCCCTGTGGAAGTCCGGCCACCTTGCGGTCTGTGGCTTGCCCTGCAACCTGGGCACAGGACCCAGAAGGGAAGCTGGCGTGTTGGCTGCTGGACCAGTAGCTGGGGGGGAGGGGGCTGAGGTTCTCAAGCTCCTCTTCTTTGCGGGTGGTTGCTGTGCAGTGGTGGAAGTAGACACCACTTGTTGCTGCATCAGAGCTGTACTAGGTGCTTTCAGGTCATGGCGTAGGCCCTCGATGCTGTGCTCCAGCCGTTGGAGCTGCTGTACAACTTCAAGTTGGGCCTGTACCACTTCCCGTTGCACCTGTAGCGCTTCCCATTGCAGCTCCAATTTTTGGCGCCGGTAATCTTCCAGGTGCACATTGTGGCCCAGCAATTGTGTCGCGAGGCGCATTAGCTCCCTCCTCTGGCTGGATGGCCTTTGCTGAGGATGTGCCCCCCCCCTTCTGCATCTTCCTCTTCTGTGCCACCATTGGAAAAGGCTGTGGGTGGTGGAGGGAGAGCCTCTGCTGCGGGTGGTGGAGAGAGAGCCTCTGCTGTGGGTGGTGGAGAGAGAGCCTCTGCTGTGGGTGGTGGAGAGAGAGCCTCTGCTGTGGGTGGTGGAGGGCTAGCCTCTGCTGCTGCTGCTGCTGCTGCTGCTGCTGCTGGGTCCAGTGGTTCCACCCCATGGTCCTGTGTGGTGTCTTGTGCAGACCCACTGGTTTGCTGCTCTGTGTGCTGGGGCTGGTGGCCACTAGGGCCAGCTTCTTCTTCCAACTGGCTGTCGTCACCTGCATAGCAAAAGGGGAGGAAGTGTGTTGGTCAAAATAACCCACTTTTGTTTTTCAGCATTCATATACATAGCCCCACACGTGAAGACCCAGCAAAGAGATGGTGAGGAATGGGATTGGCAGGCAAGCCACAGATGTCATTGTACATGGTACAGAGCTGGTGACGAGGAGCGCAGTGTACTTCAGAGATTGATGTGCAAGAGAGCCACACAGGCAGGTGGGTAGACATAGAACTGTGGAAGGAGTGCAGAGGACACAGTGGCTACAGCACAGAGGTGTGGGAAGGAGATATGCAGAGTTTGGTGATGGGGAAAAGAGGAGGGAGTGGAGAAGGCCCCCAAAGCTGTGAAACAGTGGTAACCTACACACACATTGCTGGAAACCCTCCCCCCTCTCCACTTGGCTACTTCCTGTGTCATGGTTTGTATTGCATATGGTATTCTCACCCCTTCCCCTAGCTTCCTAATGGTGAACCTACCTGAGCCCTCAGGCTGTGCTGATGTGTCAAGGGACCCAATGCCGTGGATCCCCTCCTGGGGAAAGAGCCCATGAATGATGCACTCGAGGGGGGGGTTCAAGTTAGCAGTGTCATCTGCTGGGGGATTGGCACCAGTCTTCTTCCTGACATCACGCCTCAGCCGGCGCCACATTGACCCGGTCCCTTACTGCCTCCCATTCTCTCTGCTTTGTTGTAGCAGCCAGCCTCTGGCCCGTGGGAGCAAAGAGATGTGTATGTCTTCTCTGGATTTCCTGCACCAGCAGTTCAATTTCAGGGTCACTGAAATTACCCTTGCGGGTAGGTGGCTGCTTTGGTGCCATTGTAGCAAAGCAATGCAAAGATTCGAAAATACTGAGAAGGGCACTTAATACTATCCCAGGGACGCCCATGTAAGAACGTGATGGGCGTCCCCGAGATGGGCATCCTAATTTTGATTATTGACAAAATCCCTAAACGTCCCCAGCTGCTGTGGTGATTTGGGTGTCCTCATTTTGATTGTGGGTGGGGAACTGTGGACGTCCCCAGCTGCTCTGTGTTTTGGGCGCCCTAATTTCAATAATGGGTGAAAATGATAAACGTCCCTAGCTGCTCTTCCGATTTGGAAGTTTGCATTCCCTTTATTGGCGCCTCTTTAAAACGGCTTTCTCTGTGCTTGCACTTTAGAGGTTTTTCTTTAGATTATGGGGTGGTATTTCAAAGCGTTTTAGCTTCAGTTATAGCAAACCTTGTTTTTGCCACTGCATGCTTTTGTACACCTGTTTGGTTTTTGGGTTTTTTGGGGGAGGGAGGGGGAACCTTTTTGCCAATTCATGAAAGATAACTGGTGTGTGGGCTTTGTACCTTTCTTTTCCAAAAGTTTCAGACGAGGTGTTAGCTGGTAGCTTAGCATATACTTTGCATTTCCTACATGTGACCAACTCTCCATTCTCTACCCTCCAGGAGCTCCTTGCTGTGTGTGATGTGCTCCCTCATTGCCCCCCATTCTCTCTCTCTCTCTCTCTCCTTTGTTGAAGCAGGCAGCCTCTGGTCCCTTGGAGTCAACAGATTCTTGCACCACAAGTTCAAGGTAAGCTCATACCTCTCAGCCACCTCTTCCCTTTCTGCTATGTAGGTGCTAAACAAACACTTCTTGCATCTTGCAGGACAGCTGGTCAAGAGGATTGCAAGAGACAGCAGTGGACTGTAATACACTGGGCTCTGAGAGCCATGATTGCTTCTACCCAATTCATTGTACAGATGTCTTGTTCTCTATTGGACACACTCAGTTGTGGCTGCCTTTGGGGTGGGGGAGGGGAAGAGGCCCTGAGAATGGATGTGTACATCCCTCATGGTCAAGGGCTCCCCATTCTCTGTATGTTCTCTGCATTCAAATCTTACCTCTATTTTCACCAGGTTCACGGGTATCCACAGCAGGTTGTTTTTCTCCCGCTTTGCACCTCATATGTCTCCCCACTAGGTTCCATCCTTCTTTATGTGGTGAACCCCAATCCCCTTTTATGAAGTGTCCACCCATTCTCGAGGCTGTTGGGGGTGGGCAGTGGGGGGAAGCATATATGCACTGAATGTCTTTTCCACATTATTTAATACAGTCCTACAATCCTCCATAGTTACGGAACAACATTTCTAAATTCTATCCTGCAAATTATTTTCAAGGTGGCCACAGGTGCGTGCCTACCACGGCCTTGAGCCCTTATGGTGAGGGAGAGGGATTCTGGTTACAGTTCCTATTCTAAATTACCTGCAGGTGGCTACAGCCCGGTGCCTATATAATTCCCCTAGCCTGTGCCCTTCTGTACCTGATGTATTATATTGCAATTGTGATGAAGTAAACGTTCATCCAATGCTTTTACTGTTGTTTTTCCTTTTCTCCTCAGCACTATATACCATTGCTGATACATTCAATGTGACAAAGATGACCCAGCTGTTTGTAGCTCCTTCCTGACCCTCACCAATGTGGTTTGGTTGTGGGTAAGGGTGTCTGCTGATCAGAGAGCAAACATAGTCTATACGCTACCTATGGTTATCTGCAAGTTTGTACTTGGCAGATCACTAGTGCTAGACAACATACCTATTATTTACACAACTCTGTGCTGTGGGGCTCATTGGTAAGGGGGGAGGCTGAATGGGCATTTATTTTCCTCACAAAAAAAACAGCACCACGGGCCTTTAAAAATGGAACACAGTTCTTTAATGAATGAGCCTTGACAAAAAGACCTGACACGGGCCGTGTTTCGGTGACTAGCACCTGCGTCAGGGGTCACAGTGATGACGTGGAAAACTTGGGGAATAACTCGAATATATTCCTCTACAATATATTATTCCTTACCCCACGTCTCATGTAGTAAAAGCTACAAAGCACCAAGGCACTTTCACTTTCTGTATCAAAATGGATGAAAAGCTTTTCATCCCCAAGTTTTCCACGTCATCACTGTGACCCCTGACGCAGGTGCTAGTCACTGAAACACGGCCCGTGTCGGATCTTTTTGTCAAGGCTCATTCATTAAAGAACTGTGTTCCATTTTTAAAGGCCCGTGGTGCTGTTTTTTTTCTTTGGACTTTAGTTTGTACTTTGTTCCCTCTCTTTTGTTACATTTATTTTCCTCAACAGAAATGCCCACCCAGCCTCCCCGCCTTACCATACAGCCATGCAGTTTGGAAGGAACAGGTGCCCTTCTGTATGGCCACACTTATGACACATATGTACCAAAGTTTCTCTGTCACAGTTCACCTGTCATACAACCCAGATTGCTGCCTCCTCTCACATCAACCCCAGTATTTGATAATGTGTAGTGCACAAAGTAGAGACATGCACCTTGTTATAGCAAAAATATGAAATGTGTATTTAACAACAAAAAAAATAGAACTATTTACATTTTTTTTTTCAAAAGTCTTTCAAGGGAGGCGTTATCCTCCCCCCTCCATGGCCTTTTGCAGCAGGCTAACAAGCAGTACCAGGAGCAGCCTCTGTGCCCTGAAGTGCTGCTCATTAGCCTGCTGCATCGCTGACACCTCCTGCCTCATCGCTGACACTTCCTGCAGCAAATGGTTTTGGCTATGCAACAGTTGCTGCAGGAGGTACAGTGCTGGTGCTGGGGATGGGGATGGGGTTGGGGCTGGTGATGGTGTGGAGAGGGCAGGTGGTGTTGGGCCCTCCTCCTCAAGGGGAGGCATATCATGCCCGGGGTCTGGCCCTTCTGCTGACGCCTCCTCCTCCTCCTCCACCACCGGTGCAGGCAGTCCTGCTTCCTCCTCCTTCTCCTCCTCCTGCTCCTCCTCCTGCTCCTGCTGCTGCTGGTGCCCTGTGTATGTAAAAGGATTGTCCTTGAGATCAGCACATTCAACATGGCTTGCATAGTGCAGGACTGGATAGCTGGCATGAGGCAGGAATGGGGAAAGGTGGGGTCAGTGGTGAGCCCTGGGCTATGCACATGGGGTGTGAGATGCATGAGATGACATGACAGGGAACCCTGGAAGCTGGTCTGAAAAAGGAGTACACTATAAGATGTGTTGATAGGGAACACTCATTTCTGAGCAGCATGTTAGCATTTTGAGTTGAGACTATGGTTGGATGACCATTTTTGTTTGTTTTATTTTTTTTTTGGGGGGGGGGGAGGGGGTGGAAGCACTATTGCTTTACATTACTTTCAAATCATGCTATGACATCCACTAAGAGCAGGACATCAGGCAAGAATACCATGAAACAGTATCCACCCCAGAAAGGGGGATACAGAAGTGAGGCATGTTATCTCATTCATCTCGGAGGAGGTTAGTTGAAAGTTACAGCCACACTCATGGGAGGGTAGCTGCAACCTCAGGCCTTGATCTGGGACAGAGGTGTTATGACTTACTATTTGCCTATTAGCCACATGGAAACTGAACATGAAATTTGCATTATTAAATAAATACATTTACAAAGGATTACAGGTGCCCTGTTTATAATACTTACATCGAGCCCTGAGGCACCGTTGCATGCTCCTGACGATATCGGGGTGGTCCCGCCATATGTGGCAGAACCTTCACCTTAGGGACTCAAGGTCCCTCCTAATGTCAAAATGTCTGTAAGATACAAGTTTGTACACCAGGAGTCAGGGGATTGCCCTTCTTGCCTTCACAACATAAAATCATTTGGATGCCAAATTGTAGAGACACACAACACTGATGATGGGAGGGGGGAACATGACATTGGTACAGGTGATGTCATTGAGGTGGACATGAGGACAGAGAGTACCGTTTGTGTGCAGTATTGTTGGGAAGTGAGAATGTTTTTCCTTTCTAGTAAATTGATTCTATTAATGAATGTGTGTATACACATACTGATTAGCCTTGAATGCAGACTATAGTTAGTGCTTATATTGCTGAGGGAGCTCTTATATGTGTAGCTACAGGAGGGGGACCTGATAGGCCAGGACGGGGGGGGGGGGGGGAACAAACAGTTACCTTTCCAAACTCTTATATGACTCCAGGCTTATATAGAGACAGTCCTGGGAGGCAGGTGGTGGTGGTAGTGCATGAAAAGGGCACGACGGTGCCTCAGGCACAGCTCGATGAGCCGTAGATTTGGCTCTTGCCGCAAAGACATGTTTGTCAGTGAATAACCATTGGAAAACGTGCATCACCTTATATGGACGTCCATGCGTGATGGACGTCCTTACATGCACAATTCCATATATGGATGACCATCCCATATATATGGACAAGTTAGCACGTGGACGTCCTGGCATATATAATAGGTCCGCACGTGGATGTCCATGATGTGCATGGACCATTATCACGTGTGCGGGGCCTTATCTGGATGAGTACTTGTTCACACATGCGGAACCTTCCTTATATGGATCATTATCAAGCATGCAAACCTCTTCATACATGTATATACATAATAAAATATGTATGTTCCTTATATTTCCCATACCTGCATGTTCCGCAAGTACAGTGCATGTAGTTATGGACATCCAGATACGGGAAATATAAGGAACATTCATAAGTGCAAAGTATAGTAACAAGGATGTGTTTCTCACAGAACTGCCGAAGGACGGTGGGTTTGTAAGATGGATGTCCTTCAGCAGTTCTGTGAGAAATATGTCCTTGTTACTGTACTTTGCACTATGAATGTTCCTTATATTTCCCGTATCTGGATGTCCACAACTACATGCACTGTACCTGTGGAACAACCAGGTATATCAGAGAAGTCCAAAGTATAGTAATAAGGACGTCTTTCTCATAGAACCGCCAAAGGACGTTCATATGGCAAATGTTGGCAAGTAGAAAACATGTCTTGGGGACGTCCTTTGGTGGTTATGGAAGATGGGCCTCCTTTTTTACAATACTTTGGACGTCCCTGACTTGGGCATTTCGCACTGTGTTAATGGAATGTCTAAGGACGTCCGTACTATTTTTAGATTATACCTACCTGAATTTGGAAGACTTTGTGAGGACGTCCTAATTCAGACTTGGACGACCTTTCGAAAATGCCCCTCTTATTCACCCATTTCCAAAAAGATAGGTGTCGGGAGTTAGATCAGCTTCCTGGGACATCCAGGTTTCAGAAATGTTTTTTTCCGATTGAACGGCACTACACTGGAGGGATTAGAGGAGGTCACTTCCCTCATTCACTAGTGACTGTTGTCTCCCGTTCCCCCCACCACCAGCATCACAAAAGTGTCTCCCGTTCCCCCCACCACCAGCATGGCAAAAGGATACTGGGCTCTGTTAAATCTTCAGAGAAATAGATGCCTATGATTCTAAAATGGCTGGCATAACCATTTATTTTCCATTGCATACGTATCTATGTTGCCATTTCATAACAGACATTCAAATGCTGCCACAGACATGTTTAAATTTTCATGTTGCCCCTCTGATATTTTAAATATCCATTTTTCTAAAATGGATGTTCATGCTGCAAATCACTGCCACGTGAAGGTCTGTTTCACCATGTAGTTTAGAGGACACTCTACACTGGCAGATTTTGTTCTAGGAAACTAGCGGAACTTCAAATCTCCTGGCTTGGACATCTAAATTCTGATTTTGATGTCCTTTCTAAATGCCTTTACTAGATCTAGCAAGGCCTGGCACTTTTTTTGTCAGTGCTACATTCAAGTGATCAAAGATAACATAGCTTGCTTTCTTGTTTTCTAGTTTTCATCAATGATAATACAGAGAAAAGAACATAATTCATCAGTAATGAGATAATGTACAATCAATCTCAAAGTATTACAAAATCCTACTCAATTTCACAGGGGATAACAGAAGGCAAATTAATCAAATATACAAACATGGCAAATCCAAATTGGCTTTCTAGATTAAAATATATTAATTATAATTACAAGAGGCTGTCATATTTGGGTACAATGAAAAATGAAGGTAAAATGTAGATTTCAAACAAAAACAGATATTGCAATGGAATAATATATTATCGTTTTTTCACACTTTGGGGCCTATTTTCTCCCATTTTTCTCCTCAGTCCATAACAGGGCACTTGAGCATGTGAATGCATACTTCTATGTATAAATGCTAGCAGAGTGCTGAGTGCACTATAGTTTAGCTGTGCAAAGTTCTTATGGTGCAATCCAATAACATTGGGAAAACCACAGCACCGCTTGCTGCACATTGCATTACAGAGAACCATAACTTTTAATTCTTTGAATTGTGTGGTTCTACAACAAGTACATTTCCACATAAAAGGAGATGATAGAAAACTTGTGCTGCTACAGCAGGAACAGAGGTAGATTCACCGTTTCAGACACTTCATCCAAATGGATTGAATACAAAGATAGAGTGGAATCAGTTTTTTTGAACAGAGTGTTTTGTGAATGGAGCAAACGTGTACAGGCTATATCTTTAAGAGGTAGATCCAATTCCCTGTCTAGATTTTTTTGGGGCGGTCTAGAGGAGGACTGTGTGTTGAAGGCATGTGACATCAGTAGCATAAGACCACACGCCATGTTGAGTTTTACCAGACTATGAAAACGGAACCGAGCAGTAAAGTGAGGCATTGAGACAGGATGTGTGGCGTAAATGCAGTATGGTAAAGAATTGATTGCTGACAGAATGTGCTTTTTTGCAGAAGACAGTCAAGTACACCACGGACCCTGACACAGGAACCGAAACCTTGGCCAAAGTTGGCCATGGATAGTTACACGAGAAAGAACAACTGCAAAGATAAGTTTGACTTGAGTCTGGTAGAGTCTAGCAAAACAAAAATTAAGGTTTAAGAAGAGGGTGGAGGTTTTTATGCCCGTGATGAGTGAGAGGGCTCCTTAAGGTTGACCTAGCTTGTAAGCAATCAACAACGGAGTGACCCCGATATCTTTTGAGGCTTTTCCTCTAAGAAAACATTTTGAGTATCATCACATTGATAAATAGTCATTGGATCATATTATGTTGATTTGTTAAGATAATATTTGACAACAGTAATCACTATGAGAAGGGGCTGAGGAAAAATAACAATACAATACAGTAGAATACAGAGACTAACCTTTTCAAGTGTAGGGAGGAGGATGTGTATGGGGGAAAGGGGTATAAAGAAAAAGTGCGCAGGGAGTTGAAGTTGAAGTAGGACAGTGGTAATTATGACAGCTGTTTTTAGAGATAGTTGTCATATTTTTCTATATCTCAAAAACTGGAAGAACGGTAAACTCTGCTTTAAATGTTCCAGATGAAAACTCAAAAAATGCAAAAAAGCATTATGATCAGTTACCTTCCTAAATATTGTGGTCTCCAAACCATCTTCACTGCACCAAATCTTAATATCTAAAAATGAGTCATCGTCAAGCTAATCTTATCATGACATTCATTTAACCAGCACACAAACTTCTCTAGCAAATTCTCTATACCTAGCTAAAAGAAAAAAATATTGTCTATGAAGCATATCCATAATTTGACCTGGGATGCATATGTAGATAAAGGAATCCACTTATCTCAAAATGGGACATGAAAGATAGCTACTGTGGGAGCCATTGTAGCCCCCATAGCCACCCCTGATATCTATTGGTAAAATTTCTTTCAAACTGAAAAAAAGTTCCACATGGCTAAACCTGCTAAATCAATCAAATATTCAGTTGGAATCCAAGGCTTGCCAGGATGTTTATTCAAATATTCTGTAAGGATTTCTAGGGCTTCATCTTGTGGTATGATAGTATGGAAGACCTGTATATCCAAACTAGCCGATATTCAAAACCATTAACCAGCCAGGAATGGCACCTGGCCAGTTAAATGGTACTCAGCTGGCTATCCGCTAATATTCAGTGGGAAGCTTCTCCTGCTGGTTAGCGCTTAGCAGATAGCCGGTTATATCACTCAATATAACTGGCTATCCGCAGAATTTCATTGCATTTCCAGCTAAGTTTTATGGCCAAATCTGGCCACATCAATAGCTGTAATATCTTTGGTTGGTTCAAACTTAACCAGCCAGTGTGGAATATCAGTATGGCCAGTTAAATTCAAAACTGGCCAAATATAAACCAGATATTCAATGCCGGTTACTGGAAATTGCCCAGCATTGAATATCCAGGCTCAGTGCTGATTGCAGATCTCTTGTTGATTTGTGAATTTAATGTTGTATATTATATTCAAAAACATGGGTAGAATCTTTAATGTATGAAAAAGTGTAACTTGCCAGAGGGTGCAAAAAATGATCAATGAAGGTGAATAAAGGTTCTAACAATGAGCCTTGCCTTGAAACGATTGGTCTCCCAGTGGATGTTGAAGTGTCTTATGAATCTTTGGAAGAATATAAAATACTGGACATTGGACATGATACATTCAGATATTGAAACTCTTGATTAGTGAGGAAATCTGCATCCATGCATGCTGAGTAATTTCACAAATAGTCTGCTGTAAAACGTTCATTGGATCCTCTTCCAATTGAACATAATCACTTGGGTAATGAAGCTGCCTCATCACTTCTGCAATATAATCTTCTTGATTTAGTATGACTATGCCCCCCCTTTATCTGCTCTTTTATTAACTATATCCATATTTTGGCTTAATACTTTCAGAGCCAAAAGATCTCTCTAGAATGATTATGATTTCTTCTAATGGGAATGGATTCCATAGCCTCTATATCTCGTAGGACCTGCTGCTTATATGCCTGTAAAATCAGGTCCAATGATATTGGTGGTATCTATGTGGAATGTGTTCTAAAAATAGATTCTTCACCTACTTTATCCTGTTTTTTGGAGATCACGAAACGCTGGTCATTGTTGGAGGACCTAAGACTCATAAGATAAGCTTTCTCTGCTGAAACATTTAAATGTAAGTGTAAAACTTAACAGTTTTTCAGAGTGGTGGTAGAAGTTACATTTTCCAAGAAGATTTTTTTTATACCTATGACTGGAACAGATAAGCTATAATGAACAGTGAATGCTTACAATTCCTCTGAGGCTTTCTTATCCTTGAACAAAATGTAATACCTTCCTTTTCAAATTAATAGTATTCAAGCTAGTGAGGTGTTTTACAGAAAGCATTAGAATATATAGATATTTATCTGCTGGTATCTATTATGTTACTATGGAGGTTATTTTCAAAGCATATGGACATCTCAAAATGCTCAAATGGACATCCGTGTGCTTGAAACATCCAAATCCCAATTTTGCAAAGGCAGAAAAGGGGCATCCAACACTGCAGTACTCCAAATATAAAGGAGGCTTGTTATGGGCATGCTTTAGGCGGAACTAGGGAGGGCCCAAAATCAGGATATCCAACAGTGATAACCAAACAGGAAGAAATGTCCAAGCCTAAATTGAAGGACATCCTTATTTAAGCCTGCTTCATTCATGTCCAGGGTACAAAAAGGTATCACTGGGGGATTAAGGCATGACACTTCCTTAATCCCCCAGTGGCTGCTGTTCCCCTCACTCTCCCCTGAAAATGAAACTGAAAGGAGATACCAAGCTCTATGACAGCTTCAGGTATTATGGACATTTTTTAGCAAAGCAGGAAGCAAGTATGAGTAACCTAATGGTTAGTGTAGTGGTCTGTAAACCAAAGCACCCATTTTCAAGTCCCACTTTACCTCTTTTATATATTTCTTTCATTATAGTTTGCCCTCCAGAAACAGAAAAATATATAAGTCACTGGTAAGCCTGAAGGCTATTGAAGTGGTGCACATTCAGGTACAGTAGTTCTGTTCCTGGAGGGCTCACAATTACAAAATAAAAGTGAGTTAAAGTGGGATTTGAACCTGGCTCCCATGTTAATGTCCACTGCAATAACCACTAGGCAACCCTTTTGCTCTGCAGGGATGTGTGCGTGTGGCCATTGTTCTAAGAATGCTGCCAAACAGATGTCCTTGTCCCTGCTTTGTCGCCTTTATATGTTGGATGTTCCAGTTTGTAAAATGGCCATTCATGCTGGATGTCCTTAGCCCACAGATGTCCATTTCACGTATTTTCGAACAGGAAATCCTGACGTATTTCCGATCAGAAAATTCACGTGAGATGGGCATCCATTTTGGATGTTATGAGCTAGATGTCTCTATTCTGATTGGTTGCCTTTCAAAAATGCACCTCTACATTACTATATTACACAATAGCATAGAAATATATTTACAAAAATATAGGCAATTGGTTAGATAATTAAAGACATTCAGATTAGTTTATATAGAAGTACACTAGCTAAGACCAAAAATTCAGCTGCAACACCTAATGGCCAAAAAGAAGCTGAACCTCCCCCCCCCCCCCCCCCCACCCCCAAAAAATTAGGCTCTGAAGGGATGCACACACAGGTCTGATGGGGGTCCCAAGGTAATATGATGGAGATGTTAGTTTTCCTATGCATTCTTGAGAGTTCTAATATTAATTGATGCTTTACTTAAGGCAAGAGCTTCTCAACTATGTAGTTACTGTGCAAATGCAACAACCTCTGCAGAGTTTTGCATTGGACAATGGTTCCTTCCTGGGCTGAATAGCAAAAATACAGTTCCTCCCCCCCCCCCATCTACCCTCTGTTACTAATGAGGAATCTCTGTGGAAGTCTCTCTGATTTATCTGGCTTGAGGCTGGGGAGATGGGCTCAGTTCTGGTTTCACAGGATCCTTTTGGCTGCTGCTGGCAAATATCTTTGCTTTGAGCTCTGTAGTACTCAGCTCTGATGGCTGGAATCCCTGGGGGCTCAGGAGCCAAGAGTCATGTAGGTTTTCTCCAGCCCAACTCCTCTTCAGTGTCCTTTTTATTCCGCTCAGCAACAGATTTTTGTTCCTGCTGTATCAGAAATCACTAGAGGTCCTTTTTACAAAGCCACAGTAAAAAGTGTCCTGCGGTAGTGTGGGCACATCTTTTAGGTGAACACTGGTCCATTTTTTTTTGCCATGGCTGAGGAAAAGGCTAGTTTTTAATGGGCTTGGAATGGGCCTGCGCAACATTAAAAACTAGCGCACGTCTATTTATGGCCTGAGCCTTTACCCCGCCACCCATGACCTAGCTGTAAGGGCTCATGGCGCTACCAATGCAGGTAAACCGTGCAGGGCGCGCCAATGTGGGCATGCTGCCAGTTTACCACAGGATCACCCCCGTGGTAGAAAATAGACAATTATTTTCTACCACAGGATTCAGCAGGTGCCAAACTCAAATTACCAGCAGGTGCATGCACTACCCCAGCAGTAGTGGCCAATTGGGCGCACGCTACCCACCTGGCCTTTGTAAAATGTCAAAAACACGTCAATGGAAGGAACTCTGTTACTGCTCGATATGCTGAGTCAGTCCTTCAACTTCCTGTGGATTTCACTGGACCCAGTTCAAGAAATCCACTCTAGGTGTTGTCCTTAGATGCCTACAAGCTGTACTGGAGGTCTAGGGCAAGCAGAATGTCTGAGCTGCCAAGTTACCCATTCCAGAGGGAGACTTTTTGGCTGGTCCTGGTTTTAAACTTACGTCCTAAGTAGTATAGTCTTTGTAGTCCATGATTCTATCCATTGAAATCAGTGCTGCAGGACCCATATGCACCATGATGAGGTTGATATAAATCCAGGACGGCTAGAAAGTATCCTTTCCGCAATTGGTAACTTGGCAGCTCGGCAATAACTTTTTCAGAATTTATTCCAACTAGGTAAGGCAAACTCCAGAAATGAAGTAATCTTAATACTCAGTTCTTTCTAAGCTTAAGAAGGCAGGAGCCTCTCTTTTTTTAGTGAGCCCCCCTTGTGTAGGGCGTAGCAACTGTGACCACTGTTTGAAAGAGACAAGTGTCACAATGTGCTGTTGTGATTTATGGATTTCCCCTTAAAGGCACAGAGAATGGTACAGAAGTAAAACTGTTTTCAACTCTTTACAAAGCTTTTTTTTTTGGCTTGATTTCATTGTCTCGGGAGGCAGATAAAAAGGAAAAAGTATGGGAGTAGCCAACTACCATAGTTTTCACTGGAAGGAAAACAAAATCTTAGAAAATCAGTTTTCCTTGGATTTAATTCTGTCCTGGAATGATGTAAATTGTAACATCCAGTCTGCCCAACTGTCACAGTCATTATCAATTCATGATTAAATCAATAATGAATGTGATATAAAATACCTGGTCCTGGTCTTTCTGGGACATAGACCATAGAAGTCTGCCCAGCCCTGTCCGTAAGTTCCAACTACTGGAGTTGCTGTCGAAGCCCCACTCCAGCCTATCTGTCTTGTCATCCACAGGAGACAGACTGTAAAAGTCTGCCCAGCACTGTCCTCAGGTTTCAGCAGTATTAAACTTCATCTGTACAATTTCTCCTGTCCAGTCAAGACCATATATCACAACCTCAATCCACTTTTCCAACCTGATCTTTTTTTTAGGATTTTCAGTACTTATACATTTACAAGTACTCCATCCCAGGGGCTGGTAATAATCCAAGGCTACTGATATACTCTTCTGATTTCAATCTGCTTCAGGCTGTTCATTCTAGCCATGCAGTTCTGCAGGTGCACTCTGGCCTTGAACAGGCTTCCCCTCTTCAGGTCCCTGCTTCAGGCTAGGTTTCGAATCATCACAGTTGCCACTTAATAAGCAGCTACCAGCCTGAGTTTATTTATCCACTTGTCCCCATCCCACCCCGAACAGGGCCTTTATCACCTTTAGCTCCACCTCCTTTACTACTACTACTACTACTATTTAGCATTTCTAGCATTTCTATAGCGCTACAAAGCGTACGCAGCGCTGCACAAACATAGAAGAAAGACAGTCCCTGCTCAAAGAGCTTACAATCTAATAGATAAAATAAAGCAAACAAATCAATTAATGTGTAGAGGAAAGAGGAGAGAAGGGTAGGTGAGGCGAGTGGATACAAGTGGTTACGAATCAAAAGCAATGTTAAAGAGGTGGGCTTTCAATCTAGATTTAAAGATGGTCAAGGATGGGGCAAGACGTAGGGGCTCAGGAAGTCCATTCCAGGCATAGGGCGCAGCAAGACAGAAGAGCGAAGTCTGGAGTTGGCAGTAGCGGAGAAGGGAACAGATAAGAACAGATAAGAAGGATTTTCCTGCTCACTTCCACTCCAGCCAATCTCTGGCTGTGCCCTCT